>NC_141879.1:12439242-12590757 GCF_056163025.1 Triticum urartu
CCCCCCCCACGGCCCCCGTCCCGCCTAACCCTGTAGCGTTTGACCACGGGATCTAGCCCTTTGACTTTGCACGGACGGGTTTTGACCAGTGGAACTATCGACCCGGTCCTGTTAGGTCAGCCTATACGAACACTTTAGAGCAATATCCGGGCCAAACCCACAGTAAGATCCCCTCCCTGTAGACCCGACGCGTCCGTTTCCCCCCTCCAGGTGCCGGCGGCGGCGCCGTCCGTGTAAGGGGGCACACCCCGGAGACGCGTGCCGCCTCTTCGGACATGCCAGCACACCACCCCGCATGTATGAGGGCCCAGTGCGACGCTCGGGTGGCATTGCTACCCCCCAACGGCCCCCGTCCCGCCTAACCCTGTAGCGTTTGACCACGGGATCGAGCCCTTTGACTTTGCACGGACGGGTTTTGACCAGTGGAACTATCGACCCGGTCGTGTTAGGTCAGCCCATACGAACACATTAGAGCAACATCCAGGCCAAATCCATAGTAAGATCCCCTCCGTGTAGACCCGACCTGTCCGTTTCCCCCTCCAGGTGCCGGCGTCGGTGCCGTCCGTGTGAGGGGGCACACCCCGGAGACGCGTGCCGCCTCTTCGGACATGCCAGCACACCACCCCGCATGTATGAGGGCCCGGTGCGACGCTCGGGTGGCATTGCTACCCCCCCCCCCACGGCCCCCGTCCCGCCTAACCCTGTAGCGTTTAACCACGGGATCTAGCCCTTTGACTTTGCACGGACGCGTTTTGACCAGTGGAACTATCCACCCGGTCTTGTTAGGTCAGCCCATACGAACACTTTAGAGCAACATCCGGGCCAAACCCACAGTAATATCCCCTCCCTGTAGACCCGACGCGTCCGTTTCCCCCCTTCAGGTGCTCGCGGCGGCGCCGTCCGTGTGAGGGGGCACACCCCGGAGACGCGTGCCGCCTCTTCGGACATGCCTGCACACCACCCCGCATGTATGAGGGCCCGGTGCGACGCTCGGGTGGCATTGCTACCCCCCACGGCCCCCGTCCCGCCTAACCCTGTAGCGTTTGACCACGGGATCTAGCCCTTTGACTTTGCACGGACGGGTTTTGATCAGTGGAACTATCGACCCGGTCGTGTTAGGTCAGCCCATACGAACACTTTAGAGCAACATCCGGGCCAAACCCACAGTAAGATCCCGTCCGTGTAGACCCGACGCGTCCGTTTCCCCCCTCCAAGTGCCGGCGTCGGCGCCGTCCGTGTGAGGGGGCACACCCCGGAGACGCGTGCCGCCTCTTCGGACATGCTAGCACACCACCCCGCATGTATGAGGGCCCGGTGCGACGCTCGGGTGGCATTGCTACCCCCCCCCCCCCCCACGGCCCCCGTCCCGTATAACCCTGTAGCGTTTGACCACGGGATCTAGCCCTTTGACTTTGCACGGACGGGTTTTGACCAGTGGAACTATCGACCCGGTCATGTTAGGTCAGCCTATACGAACACTTTAGAGCAACATCCGGGCCAAACCCACAGTAAGATCCCCTCCCTGTAGACCCGACGCGTCCGTTTCCCCCCTCCACGTGCCGGCGGCGGCGCCGTCCGTGTAAGGGGGCACACCCCGGAGACGCGTGCCGCCTCTTCGGACATGCCAGCACACCACCCCGCATGTATGAGGGCCCGGTGCGATGCTCGGGTGGCATTGCTACCCCCCCCCCCCCACGGCCCCCGTCCCGCCTAACCCTGTAGCGTTTGACCACGGGATCTAGCCCTTTGACTTTGCACGGACGGGTTTTGACTAGTGGAACTATCCACCCGGTCGTGTTAGGTCAGCCCATACGAACACTTTAGAGCAACATCCAGGCCAAACCCACAGTAAGATCCCCTCCCTGTAGACCCGACGCATCCGTTTCCCCCCTCCAGGTGCCGGCGGCGGCGCCGTCCGTGTAAGGGGGCACACCCCGGAGACGCGTGCCGCCTCTTCGGACATGCCAGCACACCATCCCGCATTTATGAGGGCCCGGTGCGACGCTCGGGTGGCATTGCTACCCCCCCCCCCCCCACGGCCCCCGTCCCGCCTAACCCTGTAGCGTTTGACCACGGGATCTAGCCCTTTGACTTTGCACGGACGGGGTTTGACCAGTCGAACTATCGACCCGGTCGTGTTAGGTCAGCCTATACGAACACTTTAGAGCAACATCCGGGCCAAACCCACAGTAAGATCCCCTCCGTGTAGACGCGACGCGTCCGTTTCCCCCCTCCAAGTGCGGGCGGCGGCGCTGTCCGTGTGAGGGGGCACACCCCGGAGACGCGTGCCGCCTCTTCGGACATGCCAGCACACCACCCCGCATGTATGAGGGCCCGGTGCGACGCTCGGGTGGCATTGCTACCTCCCCCCCCACGGCCCCCGTCCCGCCTAACCCTGTAGCGTTTGACCACGGGATCTAGCCCTTTGACTTTGCACGGACGGGTTTTGACCAGTGGAACTATCCACCCGGTCGTGTTAGGTCAGCCCATACAAACACTTTAGAGCAACATCCGGGCCAAACCCACAGTAAGATCCCCTCCCTGTAGACCCGACGCGTCCGTTTCCCCCCTCCAAGTGCGGGCGGCGTCGCCGTCCGTGTGAGGGGGCACACCCCGGAGACGCGTGCCGCCTCTTCGGACATGCCAGCACACCACCCCGCATGTATGAGGGCCCGGTGCGACGCTCGGGTGGCATTGCTACCCCCCCCCCACGGCCCCCGTCCCGCCTAACCCTGTAGCGTTTGACCACGGGATCTAGCCCTTTGACTTTGCACGGACGGGTTTTGACCAGTGGAACTATCGACCCGGTCGTGTAAGGTCAGCCTATACGAACACTTTAGAGCAACATCCGGGCCAAACCCACAGTAAGATCCCCTCCCTGTAGACCCGACGTGTCCGTTTCCCCCCTTCAGGTGCCGGCGGCGGCGCCGTCCGTGTGAGGGGGCACACCCCGGAGACGCGTGCCGCCTCTTCGGACATGCCAGCACACCACCCCGCATGTATGAGGGCCCGGTGCGACGCTCGGGTGGCATTGCTACCCCCCCCCCACGGCCCCCGTCCCGCCTAACCCTGTAGCGTTTGACCACGGGATCTAGCCCTTTGACTTTGCACGGACGGGTTTTGACCAGTGGAACTATCGACCCGGTCGTGTTAGGTCAGCCTATACGAACACTTTAGAGCAACATCCGGGCCAAACCCACAGTAAGATCCCCTCCGTGTAGACGCGACGCGTCAGTTTGCCCCCTCCAAGTGCGGGCGGCGGCGCCGTCCGTGTGAGGGGGCACACCCCGGAGACGCGTGCCGCCTCTTCGGACATGCCAGCACACCACCCCGCATGTATGAGGGCCCGGTGCGACGCTCGGGTGGCATTGCTACCCCCCCCACGGCCCCCGTCCCGCCTAACCCTGTAGCGTTTGACCACGGGATCTAGCCCTTTGACTTTGCACGGATGGGTTTTGACCAGTGGAACTATCCACCCGGTCGTGTTAGGTCAGCCCATACGAACACTTTAGAGCAACATCCGGGCCAAACCCACAGTAAGATCCCCTCCCTATAGACCCGACGCGTCCGTTTCCCCCCTTCAGGTGGCGGCGGCGGCGCCGTCCGTGTGAGGGGGCACACCCCGGAGACCCGTGCCGCCTCTTCGGACATGCCAGCACACCACCCCGCATGTATGAGGGCCCGGTGCGACGCTCGGGTGGCATTGCTACCCCCCCACGGCCCCCGTCCCGCCTAACCCTGTAGCGTTTGACCACGGGATCGAGCCCTTTGACTTTGCACGGACGGGTTTTGACCAGTGGAACTATCCAGCCGGTCGTGTTAGGCCAGCCCATACGAACACTTTAGAGCAACATCCGGGCCAAACCCACAGTAAGATCCCCTCCCTATAGACCCGACGCGTCCGTTTCCCCCCTCCAGGTGCCAGCGGCGGCGCCGTCCGTGTGAGGGGGCACACCCCGGAGACGCGTGCCGCCTCTTCGGACATGCCAGCACACCATCCCGCATGTATGAGGGCCCGGTGCGATGCTCGGGTGGCATTGATACCCCCCCCACGGCCCCCATCCCGCCTAACCCTGTAGCGTTTGACCACGGGATCTAGCCCTTTGACTTTGCACGGACGGGTTTTGACCAGTGGAACTATCCACCCGGTCGTGTTAGGTCAGCACATACAAACACTTTAGAGGAACATCCGAGCCAAACCCACAGTAAGATCCCCTCCCTGTAGACCCGACGCGTCCGTTTCCCCCCTTCAGGTGCCGGCGGCGGCGCCGTCCGTGTGAGGGGGCACACCCCGGAGACGCGTGCCGCCTCTTCGGACATGCCAGCACACCACCCCGCATGTATGAGGGCCCGGTGCGATGCTCGGGTGGCATTGCTACCCCCCCCCCCCCACGGCCCCCGTCCCGCCTAACCCTGTAGCGTTTGACCACGGGATCTAGCACTTTGACTTTGCACGGACGGGTTTTGACTAGTGGAACTATCCACCCGGTCGTGTTAGGTCAGCCCATACGAACACTTTAGAGCAACATCTGGGCCAAATCCACAGTAAGATCCCCTCCCTTTAGACCCGACGCGTCCGTCTCCCCCCTCCAGGTGCCGGCGGCGGCGCCGTCCGTGTGAGGGGGCACACCCCGGAGACGCGTGCCGCCTCTTCGGACATGCCAGCACACCACCCCGCTTGTATGAGGGCCCGGTGCGACGCTTGGGTGGCATTGCTACCCCCCCCCCACGGCCCCCGTCCCGCCTAACCCTGTAGCGTTTGACCACGGGATCTAGCCCTTTGACTTTGCACGGACGGGTTTTGACCAGTGGAACTATCGACCCGGTCGTGTTAGGTCAGCCTATACGAACACTTTAGAGCAACATCCGGGCCAAACCCACAGTAAGATCCCCTCCCTGTAGACCCGACGTGTCCGTTTCCCCCCTTCAGGTGCCGGCGGCGGCGCCGTCCGTGTGAGGGGGCACACCCCGGAGACGCGTGCCGCCTCTTCGGACATGCCAGCACACCACCCCGCATGTATGAGGGCCCGGTGCGACGCTCGGGTGGCATTGCTACCCCCCCACGGCCCCCGTCCCGCCTAACCCTGTAGCGTTTGACCACGGGATCTAGCCCTTTGACTTTGCACGGACGGGTTTTGACCAGTGGAACTATCCACCCGGTCGTGTTAGGTCAGCCCATACGAACACTTTAGAGCAACATCCGGGCCAAACCCACAGTAAGATCCCCTCCCTGTAGACCCGACGCGTCCGTTTCCCCCCTCCAGGTGCCGGCGGTGGCGCCGTCCGTGTGAGGGGGCACCCCCCGGAGACGCGTGCCGCCTCTTCGGACATGCCAGCACACCATCCCGCATGTATGAGGGCCCGGTGCGACGCTCGGGTGGCATTGATACCCCCCCCCCCACGGCCCCCATCCCGCCTAACCCTGTAGCGTTTGACCACGGGATCTAGCCCTTTGACTTTGCACGGACGGGTTTTGACCAGTGGAACTATCCACCCGGTCGTGTTAGGTCAGCCCATACAAACACTTTAGAGCAACATCCGAGCCAAACCCACAGTAAGATCCCCTCCCTGTAGACCCGACGCGTCCGTTTCCCCCCTTCAGGTGCCGGCGGCGGCGCCGTCCGTGTGAGGGGGCACACCCCGGAGACGCGTGCCGCCTCTTCGGACATGCCAGCACACCACCCCGCATGTATGAGGGCCCGGTGCGACGCTCGGGTGGCATTGCTACCCCCCCACGGCCCCCGTCCTGCCTAACACTGTAGCGTTTGACCACGGGATCTAGCCCTTTGACTTTGCACGGACATGTTTTAACAAGTGGAACTATTGACCCGGTCGTGTTAGGTCAGCCCATACGAACACATTAGAGCAACATCCAGGCCAAACCCACAGTAAGATCCCCTCCCTGTAGACCCAATGCGTCCGTTTCCCCCCTTCAGGTGCCGGCGGCGGCGCCGTCCGTGTGAGGGGGCACACCCCGGAGATGCGTGCCGCCTCTTCGGACATGCCAGCACACCACCCTGCATGTATGAGGGCCCGGTGCGACGCTCGGGTGGCATTGCTACCCCCCCCCCCACGGCCCCCGTCCCGCCTAACCCTGTAGCGTTTGACCACGGGATCTAGCCCTTTGACTTTGCACGGACGGGTTTTGACCAGTGGAACGATCCACCCGGTCGTGTTAGGTCAGCCCATACGAACACTTTAGAGCAACATCCGGGCCAAACCCACAGTAAGATCCCCTCCCTGTAGACCCAACGCGTCCGTTTCCCCCCTCCAGGTGCCGGCGGCGGCGCCGTCCGTGTGAGTGGGCACACCCCGGAGACGCGTGCCGCCTCTTCGGACATGCCAGCACACCATCCCGCATGTATGAGGGCCCGGTGCGATGCTCGGGTGGCATTGCTACCCCCCCCCCACGGCCCCCGTCCCGCCTAACCCTGTAGCGTTTGACCACGGGATCTAGCCCTTTGACTTTGCACGGACGGGTTTTGACCAGTGGAACTATCGACCCGGTCGTGTTAGGTCAGCATATACGAACACTTTAGAGCAACATCCGGGCCAAACCCACAGTAAGACCCCCTCCATGTAGACCCGACGCGTCCGTTTCCCCCTCCAGGTGCCGGCGTCGGCGCCGTCCGTGTGAGGGGGCACACCCCGGAGACGCGTGCCGCCTCTTCGGACATGCCAGCACTCCACCCCGCATGTATGAGGGCCCGGTGCGACGCTCGGGTGGCATTGCTACCCCCCCCCCACGGCCCCCGTCCCGCCTAACCCTGTAGCGTTTGACCACGGGATCTAGCCCTTTGACTTTGCACGGACACGTTTTAACCAGTGGAACTATCCACCCGGTCGTGTTAGGTCAGCCCATACGAACACTTTAGAGCAACATCCAGGCCAAACCCACAGTAAGATCCCCTCCCTGCAGACCCGACGCGTCCGTTTCCCCCCTTCAGGTGCCGGCGACGGCGCCGTCCGTGTGAGGGGGCACACCCCGGAGACGCGTGCCGCCTCTTCGGACATGCCAGCACACCATCCCGCATGTATGAGGGCCCGGTGCGACGCTCGGGTGGCATTGCTACCCCCCCCCCCCACGGCCCCCGTCCCACCTAACCCTGTAGCGTTTGACCACGGGATCTAGCCCTTTGACTTTGCACGGACGGGTTTTGACCAGTGGAACTATCCACCCGGTCGTGTTAGGTCAGCCCATACGAACACTTTAGAGCAACATCCGGGCCAAACCCACAGTAAGATCCCCTCCCTGTAGACCCGACGCGTCCGTTTCCCCCCTCCAGGTGCGGGCGGCGGCGCCGTCCGTGTGAGGGGGCACACCCCGGAGACGCGTGCCGCCTCTTCGGACATGCCAGCACACCACCCCGCATGTATGAGGGCCCGGTGCGACCCTCGGGTGGCATTGCTACCCCCCCCCCCACGGCCCCCGTCCCGCCTAACCCTGTAGCGTTTGACCACGGGATCTAGCCCTTTGACTTTGCACGGACGGGTTTTGACCAATGGAACTATCGACCCGGTCATGTTAGGTCAGCCTATACGAACACTTTAGAGCAACATCCGGGCCAAACCCACTTTAAGATCCCCTCCATGTAGACGCGACACGTCCGTTTCCCCCCTCCAAGTGCCGGCGGCGGCGCCGTCCGTGTGAGGGGGCACACCCCGGAGACGCGTGCCGCCTCTTCGGACATGCCTGCACACCACCCCGCATGTATGAGGGCCCGGTGCGACGCTCGGGTGGCATTGCTACCCCCACGGCCCCCGTCCCGCCTAACCCTGTAGCGTTTGACCACGGGATCTAGCCCTTTGACTTTGCACGGACGGGTTTTGATCAGTGGAACTATCGACCCGGTCGTGTTAGGTCAGCCCATACGAACACTTTAGAGCAACATCCGGGCCAAACCCACAGTAAGATCCCCTCCGTGTAGACCCGACGCGTCCGTTTCCCCCTTCAGGTGCCGGCGTCGGCGCCGTCCGTGTGAGGGGGCACACCCCGGAGACGCGTGCCGCCTCTTCGGACATGCCAGCACACCACCCCGCATGTATGAGGGCCCGGTGCGACGCTCGGGTGGCATTGCTACCCCCCCCCCACGGCCCCCGTCCCGCCTAACCCTGTAGCATTTGACCACGGGATCTAGCCCTTTGACTTTGCACGGATGGGTTTTGACCAGTGGAACTATCGACCCGGTCGTGTTAGGTCATCCTATACGAACACTTTAGAGCAACATCCGGGCCAAACCCATAGTAAGATCCCCTCCCTGTAGACCCGACGCGTCCGTTTCCCCCGTCCAGGTGCCGGCGGCGGCGCCGTCCGTGTAAGGGGGCACACCCCAGAGACGCGTGCCGCCTCTTCGGACATGCCAGCACACCACCCCGCATGTATGAGGGCCCGGTGCGATGCTCGGGTGGCATTGCTACCCCCCAACGGCCCCCGTCCCTCCTAACCCTGTAGCGTTTGACCACGGGATCGAGCCCTTTGACTTTGCACGGACGGGTTTTGACCAGTGGAACTATCGACCCGGTCGTGTTAGGTCAGCCCATACGAACACATTAGAGCAACATCCAGGGCAAATCCATAGTAAGATCCCCTCCGTGTAGACCCGACCTGTCCGTTTCCCCCTCCAGGTGCCGGCGTCGGTGCCGTCCGTGTGAGGGGGCACACCCCGGAGACGCGTGCCGCCTCTTCGGACATGCCAGCACACCACCCCGCATGTATGAGGGCCCGGTGCGACGCTCGGGTGGCATTGCTACCCCCCCCCCCCACGGCCCCCGTCCCGCCTAACCCTGTAGCGTTTAACCACGGGATCTAGCCCTTTGACTTTGCACGGACGCGTTTTGACCAGTGGAACTATCCACCCGGTCTTGTTAGGTCAGCCCATACGAACACTTTAGAGCAACATCCGGGCCAAACCCACAGTAATATCCCCTCCCTGTAGACCCGACGCGTCCGTTTCCCCCCTTCAGGTGCTCGCGGCGGCGCCGTCCGTGTGAGGGGGCACACCCCGGAGACGCGTGCCGCCTCTTCGGACATGCCTGCACACCACCCCGCATGTATGAGGGCCCGGTGCGACGCTCGGGTGGCATTGCTACCCCCCACGGCCCCCGTCCCGCCTAACCCTGTAGCGTTTGACCACGGGATCTAGCCCTTTGACTTTGCACGGACGGGTTTTGATCAGTGGAACTATCGACCCGGTCGTGTTAGGTCAGCCCATACGAACACTTTAGAGCAACAACCGGGCCAAACCCACAGTAAGATCCCCTCCGTGTAGACCCGACGCGTCCGTTTCCCCCCTTCAGGTGCCGGCGTCGGCGCCGTCCGTGTGAGGGGGCACACCCCGGAGACGCGTGCCGCCTCTTCGGACATGCCAGCACACCACCCCGCATGTATGAGGGCCCGGTGCGACGCTCGGGTGGCATTGCTACCCGCCCCCCCACGGCCCCCGTCCCGCCTAACCCTGTAGCGTTTGACCACTGGATCTAGCCCTTTGACTTTGCACGGACGGGTTTTGACCAGTGGAACTATCGACCCGGTCATGTTAGGTCAGCCTATACGAACACTTTAGAGCAACATCCGGGCCAAACCCACAGCAAGATCCCCTCCCTGTAGACCCGACGCGTCCGTTTCGCCCCTCCAGGTGCCGGCGGCGGCGCCGTCCGTGTAAGGGGGCACACCCCGGAGACGCGTGCCGCCTCTTCGGACATGCCAGCACACCACCCCGCATGTATGAGGGCCCGGTGCGATGCTCGGGTGGCATTGCTACCCCCCCCCCCACGGCCCCCGTCCCGCCTAACCCTGTAGCGTTTGACCACGGGATCTAGCCCTTTGACTTTGCACGGACGGGTTTTGACTAGTGGAACTATCCACCCGGTCGTGTTAGGTCAGCCCATACGAACACTTTAGAGCAACATCCTGGCCAAACCCACAGTAAGATTCCCTCCCTGTAGACCCGACGTGTCCGTTTCCCCCCTCCAGGTGCCGGCGGCGGCGCCGTCCGTGTAAGGGGGCACACCCCGGAGACGCGTGCCGCCTCTTCGGACATGCCAGCACACCATCCCGCATGTATGAGGGCCCGGTGCGACGCTCGGGTGGCATTGCTACCCCCCCCCCCAACGGCCCCCGTCCCGCCTAACCCTGTAGCGTTTGACCACGGGATCTAGCCCTTTGACTTTGCACGGACGGGTTTTGACCAGTGGAACTATCGACCCGGTCGTGTTAGGTCAGCCTATACGAACACTTTAGAGCAACATCCGGGCCAAACCCACAGTAAGATCCCCTCCGTGTAGACGCGACGCGTCCGTTTCCCCCCTCCAAGTGCGGGCGGCGGCGCCGTCCGTGTGAGGGGGCACACCCCGGAGACGCGTGCCGCCTCTTCGGACATGCCAGCACACCACCCCGCATGTATGAGGGCCCGGTGCGACGCTCGGGTGGCATTGCTACCCCCCCCCCCCACGGCCCCCGTCCCGCCTAACCCTGTAGCGTTTGACCACGGGATCTAGCCCTTTGACTTTGCACGGACGGGTTTTGACCAGTGGAACTATCCACCCGGTCGTGTTAGGTCAGCCCATACGAACACTTTAGAGCAACATCCGGGCCAAACCCACAGTAAGATCCCCTCCCTGTAGACCCGACGCGTCCGTTTCCCCCCTCCAAGTGCGGGCGGCGGCGCCGTCCGTGTGAGGGGGCACACCCCGGAGACGCGTGCCGCCTCTTCGGACATGCCAGCACACCACCCCCCATGTATGAGGGCCCGGTGCGACGCTCGGGTGGCATTGCTACCCCCCAACGGCCCCCGTCCCGCCTAATCCTGTAGCGTTTGACCACGGGATCTAGCCCTTTGACTTTGCACGGACGGGTTTTGACCAGTGGAACTATAGACCCGGTCGTGTTAGGTCAGCCCATATGAACACATTAGAGCAACATCCGGGCCAAATCCACAGTAAGATCCCCTCCGTGTAGACCCGACCTGTCCGTTTCCCCCTCCAGGTGCCGGCGTCGGCGCCGTCCGTGTGAGGGGGCACACCCCGGAGACGCGTGCCGCCTCTTCGGACATGCCAGCACACCACCCCGCATGTATGAGGGCCCGGTGCGACGCTCGGGTGGCATTGCTACCCCCCCCCCCACGGCCCCCGTCCCGCCTAACCCTGTAGCGTTTGACCACGGGATCTAGCCCTTTGACTTTGCACGGACGCGTTTTGACCAGTGGAACTATCCACCCGGTCTTGTTAGGTCAGCCCATACGAACACTTTAGAGCAACATCCGGGCCAAACCCACAGTAATATCCCCTCCCTGTAGACGCGACGCGTCCGTTTCCCCCCTTCAGGTGCTCGCGGTGGCGCCGTCCGTGTGAGGGGGCACACCCCGGAGACGCGTGCCGCCTCTTCGGACATGCCAGCACACCACCCCGCATGTATGAGGGCCCGGTGCGACGCTCGGGTGGCATTGCTACCCCCCCCCCCCCCCCACGGCCCCCGTCCTGCCTAACCCTGTAGCGTTTGACCACGGGATCTAGCCCTTTGACTTTGCACGGACGTGTTTTGACCAGTGGAACTATCCACCCGGTCGTGTTAGGTCAGCCCATACGAACACTTTAGAGCAACATCCGGGCCAAACCCACAGTAAGATCCCCTCCCTGTAGACCCGACGCGTCCGTTTCCCCCCTCCAAGTGCGGGCGGCGGCGCCGTCCGTGTGAGGGGGCACACCCCGGAGACGCGTGCCGCCTCTTCGGACATGCCAGCACACCACCCCGCATGTATGAGGGCCCGGTGCGACGCTCGGGTGGCATTGCTACCCCCCCCCACGGCCCCCGTCCCGCCTAACCCTGTAGCGTTTGACCACGGGATCTAGCCCTTTGACTTTGCACGGATGGGTTTTGACCAGTGGAACTATCGACCCGGTCGTGTAAGGTCAGCCTATACGAACACTTTAGAGCAACATCCGGGCCAAACCCACAGTAAGATCCCCTCCCTGTAGACCCGACCTGTCCGTTTCCCCCTCCAGGTGCCGGCGTCGGCGCCGTCCGTGTGAGGGGGCACACCCCGGAGACGCGTGCCGCCTCTTCGGACATGCCAGCACACCACCCCGCATGTATGAGGGCCCGGTGCGACGCTCGGGTGGCATTGCTACCCCCCCCCCCCCCACGGCCCCCGTCCCGCCTAACCCTGTAGCGTTTGACCACGGGATCTAGCCCTTTGACTTTGCACGGACGGGTTTTGACCAATGGAACTATCGACCCGGTCATGTTAGGTCAGCCTATACGAACACTTTAGAGCAACATCCGGGCCAAACCCACTTTAAGATCCCCTCCATGTAGACGCGACACGTCCGTTTCCCCCCTCCAAGTGCCGGCGGCGGCGCCGTCCGTGTGAGGGGGCACACCCCGGAGACGCGTGCCGCCTCTTCGGACATGCCTGCACACCACCCCGCATGTATGAGGGCCCGGTGCGACGCTCGGGTGGCATTGCTACCCCCACGGCCCCCGTCCCGCCTAACCCTGTAGCGTTTGACCACGGGATCTAGCCCTTTGTCTTTGCACGGACGGGTTTTGATCAGTGGAACTATCGACCCGGTCGGGTTAGGTCAGCCCATACGAACACTTTAGAGCAACATCCGGGCCAAACCCACAGTAAGATCCCCTCCGTGTAGACCCGACGCGTCCGTTTTCCCCCTTCAGGTGCCGGCGTCGGCGCCGTCCGTGTGAGGGGGCACACCCCGGAGACGCGTGCCGCCTCTTCGGACATGCCAGCACACCACCCCGCATGTATGAGGGCCCGGTGCGACGCTCGGGTGGCATTGCTACCCCCCCCCCCCACGGCCCCCGTCCCGCCTAACCCTGTAGCATTTGACCACGGGATCTAGCCCTTTGACTTTGCACGGATGGGTTTTGACCAGTGGAACTATCGACCCGGTCGTGTTAGGTCATCCTATACGAACACTTTAGAGCAACATCCGGGCCAAACCCACAGTAAGATCCCCTCCCTGTAGACCCGACGCGTCCGTTTCCCCCGTCCAGGTGCCGGCGGCGGCGCCGTCCGTGTAAGGGGGCACACCCCGGAGACGCGTGCCGCCTCTTCGGACATGCCAGCACACCACCCCGCATGTATGAGGGCCCGGTGCGACGCTCGGGTGGCATTGCTACCCCCCCCCCCCAACGGCCCCCGTCCCGCCTAACCCTGTAGCGTTTGACCACGGGATCTAGCCCTTTGACTTTGCACAGACGGGTTTTGACCAGTGGAACTATCGACCCGGTCGTGTTAGGTCAGCCTATACGAACACTTTAGAGCAACATCCGGGCCAAACCCACAGTAAGATCCCCTCCGTGTAGACGCGACGCGTCCGTTTCCCCCCTCCAAGTGCGGGCGGCGGCGCCGTACATGCCTGCACACCACCCCGGAGACGCGTGCCGCCTCTTCGGACATGCCAGCACACCACCCCGCATGTATGAGGGCCCGGTGCGACGCTCGGGTGGCATTGCTACCCCCCCCCCAACGGCCCCCGTCCCGCCTAACCCTGTAGCGTTTGACCACGGGATCTAGCCCTTTGACTTTGCACAGACGGGTTTTGACCAGTGGAACTATCGACCCGGTCGTGTTAGGTCAGCCTATACGAACACTTTAGAGCAACATCCGGGCCAAACCCACAGTAAGATCCCCTCCGTGTAGACCCGACGCGTCCGTTTCCCCCGTCCAGGTGCCGGCGGCGGCGCCGTCCGTGTAAGGGGGCACACCCCGGAGACGCGTGCCGCCTCTTCGGACATGCCAGGACACCACCCCGCATGTATGAGGGCCCGGTGCGACGCTCGGGTGGCATTGCTACCCCCCAACGGCCCCCGTCCCTCCTAACCCTGTAGCGTTTGACCACGGGATCGAGCCCTTTGACTTTGCACGGACGGGTTTTGACCAGTGGAACTATCGACCCGGTCGTGTTAGGTCAGCCCATACGAACACATTAGAGCAACATCCAGGGCAAATCCATAGTAAGATCCCCTCCGTGTAGACCCGACCTGTCCGTTTCCCCCTCCAGGTGCCGGCGTCGGTGCCGTCCGTGTGAGGGGGCACACCCCGGAGACGCGTGCCGCCTCTTCGGACATGCCAGCACACCACCCCGCATGTATGAGGGCCCGGTGCGACGCTCGGGTGGCATTGCTACCCCCCCCCCCCCCCACGGCCCCCGTCCCGCCTAACCCTGTAGCGTTTAACCACGGGATCTACCCTTTGACATTGCACGGACGCGTTTTGACCAGTGGAACTATCCACCCGGTCTTGTTAGGTCAGCTCATACGAACACTTTACAGCAACATCCGGGCCAAACCCACAGTAATATCCCCTCCCTGTAGACCCGACGCGTCCGTTTCCCCCCTTCAGGTGCTCGCGGCGGCGCCGTCCGTGTGAGGGGGCACACCCCGGAGACGCGTGCCGCCTCTTCGGACATGCCTGCACACCACCCCGCATGTATGAGGGCCCGGTGCGACGCTCTGGTGGCATTGCTACCCCCCACGGCCCCCGTCCCGCCTAACCCTGTAGCGTTTGACCACGGGATCTAGCCCTTTGACTTTGCACGGACGGGTTTTGATCAGTGGAACTATCGACCCGGTCGTGTTAGGTCAGCCCATACGAACACTTTAGAGCAACATCCGGGCCAAACCCACAGTAAGATCCCTTCCGTGTAGACCCGACGCGTCCGTTTCCCCCCTTCAGGTGCCGGCGTCGGCGCCGTCCGTGTGAGGGGGCACACCCCGGAGACGCGTGCCGCCTCTTCGGACATGCCAGCACACCACCCCGCATGTATGAGGGCCCGGTGCGACGCTCGGGTGGCATTGCTACCCCCCCCCCACGGCCCCCGTCCCGCCTAACCCTGTAGCGTTTGACCACTGGATCTAGCCCTTTGACTTTGCACGGACGGGTTTTGACCAGTGGAACTATCGACCCGGTCATGTTAGGTCAGCCTATACGAACACTTTAGAGCAACATCCGGGCCAAACCCACAGCAAGATCCCCTCCCTGTAGACCCGACGCGTCCGTTTCCCCCCTCCAGGTGCCGGCGGCGGCGCCGTCCGTGTAAGGGGGCACACCCCGGAGACGCGTGCCGCCTCTTCGGACATGCAAGCACACCACCCCGCATGTATGAGGGCCCGGTGCGATGCTCGGGTGGCATTGCTACCCCCCCCCCCACAGCCCCCGTCCCGCCTAACCCTGTAGCGTTTGACCACGGGATCTAGCCCTTTGACTTTGCACGGACGGGTTTTGACTAGTGGAACTATCCACCCGGTCGTGTTAGGTCAGCCCATACGAACACTTTAGAGCAACATCCTGGCCAAACCCACAGTAAGATTCCCTCCCTGTAGACCCGACGTGTCCGTTTCCCCCCTCCAGGTGCCGGCGGCGGCGCCGTCCATGTAAGGGGGCACACCCCGGAGACGCGTGCCGCCTCTTCGGACATGCCAGCACACCATCCCGCATGTATGAGGGCCCGGTGCGACGCTCGGGTGGCATTGCTACCCCCCCCCCCCAACGGCCCCCGTCCCGCCTAACCCTGTAGCGTTTGACCACGGGATCTAGCCCTTTGACTTTGCACGGACGGGTTTTGACCAGTGGAACTATCGACCCGGTCGTGTTAGGTCAGCCTATACGAACACTTTAGAGCAACATCCGGGCCAAACCCACAGTAAGATCCCCTCCGTGTAGACGCGACGCGTCCGTTTCCCCCCTCCAAGTGCGGGCGGCGGCGCCGTCCGTGTGAGGGGGCACACCCCGGAGACGCGTGCCGCCTCTTCGGACATGCCAGCACACCACCCCGCATGTATGAGGGCCCGGTGCGACGCTCGGGTGGCATTGCTACCCCCCCCCCCCCCACGGCCCCCGTCCCGCCTAACCCTGTAGCGTTTGACCACGGGATCTAGCCCTTTGACTTTGCACGGACGGGTTTTGACCAGTGGAACTATCCACCCGGTCGTGTTAGGTCAGCCCATACGAACACTTTAGAGCAACATCCGGGCCAAACCCACAGTAAGATCCCCTCCCTGTAGACCCGACGCGTCCGTTTCCCCCCTCCAAGTGCGGGCGGCGGCGCCGTCCGTGTGAGGGGGCACACCCCGGAGACGCGTGCCGCCTCTTCGGACATGCCAGCACACCACCCCCCATGTATGAGGGCCCGGTGCGACGCTCGGGTGGCATTGCTACCCCCCAACGGCCCCCGTCCCGCCTAATCCTGTAGCGTTTGACCACGGGATCTAGCCCTTTGACTTTGCACGGACGGGTTTTGACCAGTGGAACTATAGACCGGTCGTGTTAGGTCAGCCCATATGAACACATTAGAGCAACATCCGGGCCAAATCCACAGTAAGATCCCCTCCGTGTAGACCCGACCTGTCCGTTTCCCCCTCCAGGTGCCGGCGTCGGTGCCGTCCGTGTGAGGGGGCACACCCCGGAGACGCGTGCCGCCTCTTCGGACATGCCAGCACACCACCCCGCATGTATGAGGGCCCGGTGCGACGCTCGGGTGGCATTGCTACCCCCCCCCCCCCCCACGGCCCCCGTCCCGCCTAACCCTGTAGCGTTTGACCACGGGATCTAGCCCTTTGACTTTGCACGGACGCGTTTTGACCAGTGGAACTATCCACCCGGTCTTGTTAGGTCAGCCCATACGAACACTTTAGAGCAACATCCGGGCCAAACCCACAGTAATATCCCCTCCCTGTAGACGCGACGCGTCCGTTTCCCCCCTTCAGGTGCTCGCGGTGGCGCCGTCCGTGTGAGGGGGCACACCCCGGAGACGCGTGCCGCCTCTTCGGACATGCCAGCACACCACCCCGCATGTATGAGGGCCCGATGCGACGCTCGGGTGGCATTGCTACCCCCCCCCCCCCACGGCCCCCGTCCTGCCTAACCCTGTAGCGTTTGACCACGGGATCTAGCCCTTTGACTTTGCACGGACGTGTTTTGACCAGTGGAACTATCCACCCGGTCGTGTTAGGTCAGCCCATACGAACACTTTAGAGCAACATCCGGGCCAAACCCACAGTAAGATCCCCTCCTTGTAGACCCGACGCGTCCGTTTCCCCCCTCCAAGTGCGGGCGGCGGCGCCGTCCGTGTGAGGGGGCACACCCCGGAGACGCGTGCCGCCTCTTCGGACATGCCAGCACACCACCCCGCATGTATGAGGGCCCGGTGCGACGCTCGGGTGGCATTGCTACCCCCCCCACGGCCCCCGTCCCGCCTAACCCTGTAGCGTTTGACCACGGGATCTAGCCCTTTGACTTTGCACGGACGGGTTTTGACCAGTGGAACTATCGACCCGGTCGTGTAAGGTCAGCCTATACGAACACTTTAGAGCAACATCCGGGCCAAACCCACAGTAAGATCCCCTCCCTGTAGACCCGACGTGTCCGTTTCCCCCCTTCAGGTGCCGGCGGCGGCGCCGTCCGTGTGAGGGGGCACACCCCGGAGACGCGTGCCGCCTCTTCGGACATGCCAGCACAGCACCCCGCATGTATGAGGGCCCGGTGCGACGCTCGGGTGGCATTGCTACCCCCCCCACGGCCCCCGTCCCGCCTAACCCTGTAGCGTTTGACCACGGGATCTAGCCCTTTGACTTTGCACGGACGGGTTTTGACCAGTGGAACTATTGACCCGGTCGTGTTAGGTCAGCCTATACGAACACTTTAGAGCAACATCCGGGCCAAACCCACAGTAAGATCCCCTCCGTGTAGACGCGACGCGTCAGTTTGCCCCCTCCATGTGCGGGCGGCGGCGCCGTCCGTGTGAGGGGGCACACCCCGGAGACGCGTGCCGCCTCTTCGGACATGCCAGCACACCACCCCGCATGTATGAGGGCCCGGTGCGACGCTCGGGTGGCATTGCTACCCCCCCCCCCACGGCCCCCATCCCGCCTAACCCTGTAGCGTTTGACCACGGGATCTAGCCCTTTGACTTTGCACGGACGCGTTTTGACCAGTGGAACTATCCACCCGGTCTTGTTAGGTCAGCCCATACGAACACTTTAGAGCAACATCCGGGCCAAACCCACAGTAATATCCCCTCCCTGTAGACCCGACGCGTCCGTTTCCCCCCTTCAGGTGCCGGCGGCGGCGCCGTCCGTGTGAGGGGGCACACCCCGGAGACGCGTGCCGCCTCTTCGGACATGCCTGAACACCACCCCGCATGTATGAGGGCCCGGTGCGACGCTCGGGTGGCATTGCTACCCCCCACGGCCCCCGTCCCGCCTAACCCTGTAGCGTTTGACCACGGGATCTAGCCCTTTGACTTTGCACGGACGGGTTTTGACCAGTGGAACTATCGACCCGGTCGTGTTAGGTCAGCCCATACGAACACTTTAGAGCAACATCCGGGCCAAACCCACAGTAAGATCCCCTCCGTGTAGACCCGACGCGTCCGTTTCCCCCCTCCAAGTGCCGGCGTCGGCGCCGTCCGTGTGAGGGGGCACACCCCGGAGACGCGTGCCGCCTCTTCGGACATGCCAGCACACCACCCCGCATGTATGAGGGCCCGGTGCGACGCTCGGGTGGCATTGCTACCCCCCCCCCCCCACGGCCCCCGTCCCGCCTGACCCTGTAGCGTTTGACCACGGGATCTAGCCCTTTGACTTTGCACGGACGGGTTTTGACCAGTGGAACTATCCACCCGGTCGTGTTAGGTCAGCCCATACGAACACTTTACAGCAACATCCGGGCCAAACCCACAGTAAGATCCCCTCCCTGTAGACCCGACGCGTCCGTTTCCCCCCTCCAGGTGCCGGCAGTGGCGCCGTCCGTGTGAGGGGGCACCCCCCGGAGACGCGTGCCGCCTCTTCGGACATGCCAGCACACCATCCCGCATGTATGAGGGCCCGGTGCGACGCTCGGGTGGCATTGATACCCCCCCCCCCCACGGCCCCCATCCCGCCTAACCCTGTAGCGTTTGACCACGGGATCTAGCCCTTTGACTTTGCACGGACGGGTTTTGACCAGTGGAACTATCCACCCGGTCGTGTTAGGTCAGCCCATACAAACACTTTAGAGCAACATCCGAGCCAAACCCACAGTAAGATCCCCTCCCTGTAGACCCGACGCGTCCGTTTCCCCCCTTCAGGTGCCGGCGGCGGCGCCGTCCGTCTGAGGGGGCACACCCCGGAGACGCGTGCCGCCTCTTCGGACATGCCAGCACACCACCCCGCATGTATGAGGGCCCGGTGCGACGCTCGGGTGGCATTGCTACCCCCCCACGGCCCCCGTCCTGCCTAACACTGTAGCGTTTGACCACGGGATCTAGCCCTTTGACTTTGCACGGACATGTTTTAACCAGTGGAACTATCGACCCGGTCGTGTTAGGTCAGCCCATACGAACACATTAGAGCAACATCCAGGCCAAACCCACAGTAAGATCCCCTCCCTGTAGACCCGATGCGTCCGTTTCCCCCCTTCAGGTGCCGGCGGCGGCGCCGTCCGTGTGAGGGGGCACACCCCGGAGATGCGTGCCGCCTCTTCGGACATGCCAGCACACCACCCTGCATGTATGAGGGCCCGGTGCGACGCTCGGGTGGCATTGCTACCCCCCCCACGGCCCCCGTCCCGCCTAACCCTGTAGCGTTTGACCACGGGATCTAGCCCTTTGACTTTGCACGGACGGGTTTTGACCAGTGGAACGATCCACCCGGTCGTGTTAGGTCAGCCCATACGAACACTTTAGAGCAACATCCGGGCCAAACCCACAGTAAGATCCCCTCCCTGTAGACCCAACGCGTCCGTTTCCCCCCTCCAGGTGCCGGCGGCGGCGCCGTCCGTGTGAGTGGGCACACCCCGGAGACGCGTGCCGCCTCTTCGGACATGCCAGCACACCATCCCGCATGTATGAGGGCCCGGTGCGATGCTCGGGTGGCATTGCTACCCCCCCCCCCCCCCCCCCACGGCCCCCGTCCCGCCTAACCCTGTAGCGTTTGACCACGGGATCTAGCCCTTTGACTTTGCACGGACGGGTTTTGACCAGTGGAACTATCGACCCGGTCGTGTTAGGTCAGCATATACGAACACTTTAGAGCAACATCTGGGCCAAACCCACAGTAAGACCCCCTCCATGTAGACCCGACGCGTCCGTTTCCCCCTCCAGGTGCCGGCGTCGGCGCCGTCCGTGTGAGGGGGCACACCCCGGAGACGCGTGCCGCCTCTTCGGACATGCCAGCACTCCACCTCGCATGTATGAGGGCCCGGTGCGACGCTCGGGTGGCATTGCTACCCCCCCCCCCCCACGGCCCCCGTCCCGCCTAACCCTGTAGCGTTTGACCACGGGATCTAGCCCTTTGTGTTTGCACGGACACGTTTTAACCAGTGGAACTATCCACCCGGTCGTGTTAGGTCAGCCCATACGAACACTTTAGAGCAACATCCAGGCCAAACCCACAGTAAGATCCCCTCCCTGCAGACCCGACGCGTCCGTTTCCCCCCTTCAGGTGCCGGCGACGGCGCCGTCCGTGTGAGGGGGCACACCCCGGAGACGCGTGCCGCCTCTTCGGACATGCCAGCACACCATCCCGCATGTATGAGGGCCCGGTGCGACGCTCGGGTGGCATTGCTACCCCCCCCCCACGGCCCCCGTCCCACCTAACCCTGTAGCGTTTGACCACGGGATCTAGCCCTTTGACTTTGCACGGACGGGTTTTGACCAGTGGAACTATCCACCCGGTCGTGTTAGGTCAGCCCATACGAACACTTTAGAGCAACATCCGGGCCAAACCCACAGTAAGATCCCCTCCCTGTAGACCCGACGCGTCCGTTTCCCCCCTCCAGGTGCGGGCGGCGGCGCCGTCCGTGTGAGGGGGCACACCCCGGAGACGCGTGCCGCCTCTTCGGACATGCCAGCACACCACCCCGCATGTATGAGGGCCCGGTGCGACGCTCGGGTGGCATTGCTACCCCCCCCCCCCCCACGGCCCCCGTCCCGCCTAACCCTGTAGCGTTTGACCACGGGATCTAGCCCTTTGACTTTGCACGGACGGATTTTGACCAATGGAACTATCGACCCGGTCATGTTAGGTCAGCCTATACGAACACTTTAGAGCAACATCCGGGCCAAACCCACTTTAAGATCCCCTCCATGTAGACGCGACACGTCCGTTTCCCCCCTCCAAGTGCCGGCGGCGGCGCCGTCCGTGTGAGGGGGCACACCCCGGAGACGCGTGCCGCCTCTTCGGACATGCCAGCACACCACCCCGCATGTATGAGGGCCCGGTGCGACGCTCGGGTGGCATTGCTACCCCCCCCCCCCCACGGCCCCCGTCCCGCCTAACCCTGTAGCGTTTGACCACGGGATCTAGCCCTTTGACTTTGCACGGACGGGTTTTGACCAGTGGAACTATCCACCCGGTCGTGTTAGGTCAGCCCATACGAACACTTTAGAGCAACATCCGGGCCAAACCCACTGTAAGATCCCCTCCATGTAGACCCGACGCATCCGTTTCCCCCCTCCAAGTGCCGGCGGCGGCGCCGTCCGTGTAAGGGGGCACACCCCGGAGACGCGTGCCCTCTCTTCGGACATGCCAGCACACCATCCCGCATGTATGAGGGCCCGGTGCGAC
Source organism: Triticum urartu (assembly GCF_056163025.1). Taxonomy (NCBI): domain Eukaryota; kingdom Viridiplantae; phylum Streptophyta; class Magnoliopsida; order Poales; family Poaceae; genus Triticum; species Triticum urartu. Next base: position 12,460,808 of record NC_141879.1, read on the forward strand.
GCTCGGGTGGCATTGCTACCCCCCCCCACGGCCCCCGTCCCGCCTAACCCTGTAGCGTTTGACCACGGGATCTAGCCCTTTGACTTTGCACGGACGGGTTTTGACCAGTGGAACTATCGACCCGGTCGTGTTAGGTCAGCCCATACGAACACTTTAGAGCAACATCCGGGCCAAACCCACTTTAAGATCCCCTCCCTGTAGACCCGACGCATCCGTTTCCCCCCTCCACGTGCCGGCGGCGGCGCCGTCCGTGTGAGGGGGCACACCCCGGAGACGCGTGCCGCCTCTTCGGACATGCCAGCACACCACCCCGCATGTATGAGGGCCCGGTGCGACGCTCGGGTGGCATTGCTACCCCCCCCCCCCCCACGGCCCCCGTCCCGCCTAACCCTGTAGCGTTTGACCACGGGATCTAGCCCTTTGACTTTGCACGGACGGGTTTTGACCAGTGGAACTATCCACCCGGTCGTGTTAGGTCAGCCCATACGAACACTTTAGAGCAACATCCGGGCCAAACCCACAGTAAGATCCCCTCCCTGTAGACCCGACGCGTCCGTTTCCCCCCTCCAGGTGCGGGCGGCGGCGCCGTCCGTGTGAGGGGGCACACCCCGGAGACGCGTGCCGCCTCTTCGGACATGCCAGCACACCACCCCGCATGTATGAGGGCCCGGTGCGACGCTCGGGTGGCATTGCTACCCCCCCCCCCCCCCCCCCCACGGCCCCCGTCCCGCCTAACCCTGTAGCGTTTGACCACGGGATCTAGCCCTTTGACTTTGCACGGACGGATTTTGACCAATGGAACTATCGACCCGGTCATGTTAGGTCAGCCTATACGAACACTTTAGAGCAACATCCGGGCCAAACCCACTTTAAGATCCCCTCCATGTAGACGCGACACGTCCGTTTCCCCCCTCCAAGTGCCGGCGGCGGCGCCGTCCGTGTGAGGGGGCACACCCCGGAGACGCGTGCCGCCTCTTCGGACATGCCAGCACACCACCCCGCATGTATGAGGGCCCGGTGCGACGCTCGGGTGGCATTGCTACCCCCCCCCCCCACGGCCCCCGTCCCGCCTAACCCTGTAGCGTTTGACCACGGGATCTAGCCCTTTGACTTTGCACGGACGGGTTTTGACCAGTGGAACTATCCACCCGGTCGTGTTAGGTCAGCCCATACGAACACTTTAGAGCAACATCCGGGCCAAACCCACTGTAAGATCCCCTCCATGTAGACCCGACGCATCCGTTTCCCCCCTCCAAGTGCCGGCGGCGGCGCCGTCCGTGTAAGGGGGCACACCCCGGAGACGCGTGCCCTCTCTTCGGACATGCCAGCACACCATCCCGCATGTATGAGGGCCCGGTGCGACGCTCGGGTGGCATTGCTACCCCCCCCCACGGCCCCCGTCCCGCCTAACCCTGTAGCGTTTGACCACGGGATCTAGCCCTTTGACTTTGCACGGACGGGTTTTGACCAGTGGAACTATCGACCCGGTCGTGTTAGGTCAGCCCATACGAACACTTTAGAGCAACATCCGGGCCAAACCCACTTTAAGATCCCCTCCCTGTAGACCCGACGCATCCGTTTCCCCCCTCCACGTGCCGGCGGCGGCGCCGTCCGTGTGCGGGGGCACACCCCGGAGACGCGTGCCGCCTCTTCGGACATGCCAGCACACCACCCCGCATGTATGAGGGCCCGGTGCGACGCTCGGGTGGCATTGCTACCCCCCCCCCCCACGGCCCCCGTCCCGCCTAACCCTGTAGCGTTTGACCACGGGATCTAGCCCTTTGACTTTGCACGGACGGGTTTTGACCAGTGGAACTATCCACCCGGTCGTGTTAGGTCAGCCCATACGAACACTTTAGAGCAACATCCGGGCCAAACCCACAGTAAGATCCCCTCCCTGTAGACCCGACGCATCCGTTTCCCCCCTCCAGGTGCCGGCGGCGGCGCCGTCCGTGTGAGGGGGCACACCCCGGAGACGCGCGCCGCCTCTTCGGACATGCCAGCACACCACCCCGCATGTATGAGGGCCCGGTGCGACGCTCGGGTGGCATTGCTACCCCCCCCCCCCCCACGGCCCCCGTCCCGCCTAACCCTGTAGCATTTGACCACGGGATCTAGCCCTTTGACTTTGCACGGACGGGTTTTGACCAGTGGAACTATCGACCCGGTCGTGTTAGGTCATCCTATACGAACACTTTAGAGCAACATCCGGGCCAAACCCACAGTAAGATCCCCTCCCTGTAGACCCGACGCGTCCGTTTCCCCCGTCCAGGTGCCGGCGGCGGCGCCGTCCGTGTAAGGGGGCACACCCCGGAGACGCGTGCCGCCTCTTCGGACATGCCAGCACACCACCCCGCATGTATGAGGGCCCGGTGCGACGCTCGGGTGGCATTGCTACCCCCCAACGGCCCCCGTCCCGCCTAACCCTGTAGCGTTTGACCACGGGATCGAGCCCTTTGACTTTGCACGGATGGGTTTTGACCAGTGGAACTATCGACCCGGTCGTGTTAGGTCAGCCCATACGAACACATTAGAGCAACATCCAGGCCAAATCCATAGTAAGATCCCCTCCGTGTAGACCCGACCTGTCCGTTTCCCCCTCCAGGTGCCGGCGTCGGTGCCGTCCGTGTGAGGTGGCACACCCCGGAGACGCGTGCCGCCTCTTCGGACATGCCAGCACACCACCCCGCATGTATGAGGGCCCGGTGCGACGCTCGGGTGGCATTGCTACCCCCCCCACGGCCCCCGTCCCGCCTAACCCTGTAGCGTTTAACCACGGGATCTAGCCCTTTGACTTTGCACGGACGCGTTTTGACCAGTGGAACTATCCACCCGGTCTTGTTAGGTTAGCCCATACGAACACTTTAGAGCAACATCCGGGCAAAACCCACAGTAATATCCCCTCCCTGTAGACCCGACGCGTCCGTTTCCCCCCTTCAGGTGCTCGCGGCGGCGCCGTCCGTGTGAGGGGGCACACCCCGGAGACGCGTGCCGCCTCTTCGGACATGCCTGCACACCACCCCGCATGTATGAGGGCCCGGTGCGACGCTCGGGTGGCATTGCTACCCCCACGGCCCCCGTCCCGCCTAACCCTGTAGCGTTTGACCACGGGATCTAGCCCTTTGACTTTGCACGGACGGGTTTTGATCAGTGGAACTATCGACCCGGTCGTGTTAGGTCAGCCCATACGAACACTTTAGAGCAACATCCGGGCCAAACCCACAGTAAGATCCCCTCCGTGTAGACCCGACGCGTCCGTTTCCCCCCTTCAGGTGCCGGCGTCGGCGCCGTCCGTGTGAGGGGGCACACCCCGGAGACGCGTGCCGCCTCTTCGGACATGCCAGCAGACCACCCCGCATGTATGAGGGCCCGGTGCGACGCTCGGGTGGCATTGCTACCCCCCCCCCACGGCCCCCGTCCCGCCTAACCCTGTAGCATTTGACCACGGGATCTAGCCCTTTGACTTTGCACGGATGGGTTTTGACCAGTGGAACTATCGACCCGGTCGTGTTAGGTCATCCTATACGAACACTTTAGAGCAACATCCGGGCCAAACCCACAGTAAGATCCCCTCCCTGTAGACCCGACGCGTCCGTTTCCCCCGTCCAGGTGCCGGCGGCGGCGCCGTCCGTGTAAGGGGGCACACCCCGGAGACGCGTGCCGCCTCTTCGGACATGCCAGCACACCACCCCGCATGTATGAGGGCCCGGTGCGACGCTCGGGTGGCATTGCTACCCCCCAACGGCCCCCGTCCCTCCTAACCCTGTAGCGTTTGACCACGGGATCGAGCCCTTTGACTTTGCACGGACGGGTTTTGACCAGTGGAACTATCGACCCGGTCGTGTTAGGTCAGCCCATACGAACACATTAGAGCAACATCCAGGGCAAATCCATAGTAAGATCCCCTCCGTGTAGACCCGACCTGTCCGTTTCCCCCTCCAGGTGCCGGCGTCGGTGCCGTCCGTGTGAGGGGGCACACCCCGGAGACGCGTGCCGCCTCTTCGGACATGCCAGCACACCACCCCGCATGTATGAGGGCCCGGTGCGACGCTCGGGTGGCATTGCTACCCCCCCCCCCCCCACGGCCCCCGTCCCGCCTAACCCTGTAGCGTTTAACCACGGGATCTAGCCCTTTGACTTTGCACGGACGCGTTTTGACCAATGGAACTATCCACCCGGTCTTGTTAGGTCAGCCCATACGAACACTTTAGAGCAACATCCGGGCCAAACCCACAGTAATATCCCCTCCCTGTAGACCCGACGCGTCCGTTTCCCCCCTTCAGGTGCTCGCGGCGGCGCCGTCCGTGTGAGGGGGCACACCCCGGAGACGCGTGCCGCCTCTTCGGACATGCCTGCACACCACCCCGCATGTATGAGGGCCCGGTGCGACGCTCGGGTGGCATTGCTACCCCCCACGGCCCCCGTCCCGCCTAACCCTGTAGCGTTTGACCACGGGATCTAGCCCTTTGACTTTGCACGGACGGGTTTTGATCAGTGGAACTATCGACCCGGTCGTGTTAGGTCAGCCCATACGAACACTTTAGAGCAACATCCGGGCCAAACCCACAGTAAGATCCCCTCCGTGTAGACCCGACGCGTCCGTTTCCCCCCTTCAGGTGCCGGCGTCGGCGCCGTCCGTGTGAGGGGGCACACCCCGGAGACGCGTGCCGCCTCTTCGGACATGCCAGCACACCACCCCGCATGTATGAGGGCCCGGTGCGACGCTCGGGTGGCATTGCTACCCCCCCCCCCACGGCCCCCGTCCCGCCTAACCCTGTAGCGTTTGACCACTGGATCTAGCCCTTTGACTTTGCACGGACGGGTTTTGACCAGTGGAACTATCGACCCGGTCATGTTAGGTCAGCCTATACGAACACTTTAGAGCAACATCCGGGCCAAACCCACAGCAAGATCCCCTCCCTGTAGACCCGACGCGTCCGTTTCCCCCGTCCAGGTGCCGGCGGCGGCGCCGTCCGTGTAAGGGGGCACACCCCGGAGACGCGTGCCGCCTCTTCGGACATGCCAGCACACCACCCCGCATGTATGAGGGCCCGGTGCGACGCTCGGGTGGCATTGCTACCCCCCAACGGCCCCCGTCCCTCCTAACCCTGTAGCGTTTGACCACGGGATCGAGCCCTTTGACTTTGCACGGACGGGTTTTGACCAGTGGAACTATCGACCCGGTCGTGTTAGGTCAGCCCATACGAACACATTAGAGCAACATCCAGGGCAAATCCATAGTAAGATCCCCTCCGTGTAGACCCGACCTGTCCGTTTCCCCCTCCAGGTGCCGGCGTCGGTGCCGTCCGTGTGAGGGGGCACACCCCGGAGACGCGTGCCGCCTCTTCGGACATGCCAGCACACCACCCCGCATGTATGAGGGCCCGGTGCGACGCTCGGGTGGCATTGCTACCCCCCCCCCCCACGGCCCCCGTCCCGCCTAACCCTGTAGCGTTTAACCACGGGATCTAGCCCTTTGACTTTGCACGGACGCGTTTTGACCAATGGAACTATCCACCCGGTCTTGTTAGGTCAGCCCATACGAACACTTTAGAGCAACATCCGGGCCAAACCCACAGTAATATCCCCTCCCTGTAGACCCGACGCGTCCGTTTCCCCCCTTCAGGTGCTCGCGGCGGCGCCGTCCGTGTGAGGGGGCACACCCCGGAGACGCGTGCCGCCTCTTCGGACATGCCTGCACACCACCCCGCATGTATGAGGGCCCGGTGCGACGCTCGGGTGGCATTGCTACCCCCCACGGCCCCCGTCCCGCCTAACCCTGTAGCGTTTGACCACGGGATCTAGCCCTTTGACTTTGCACGGACGGGTTTTGATCAGTGGAACTATCGACCCGGTCGTGTTAGGTCAGCCCATACGAACACTTTAGAGCAACATCCGGGCCAAACCCACAGTAAGATCCCCTCCGTGTAGACCCGACGCGTCCGTTTCCCCCCTTCAGGTGCCGGCGTCGGCGCCGTCCGTGTGAGGGGGCACACCCCGGAGACGCGTGCCGCCTCTTCGGACATGCCAGCACACCACCCCGCATGTATGAGGGCCCGGTGCGACGCTCGGGTGGCATTGCTACCCCCCCCCCACGGCCCCCGTCCCGCCTAACCCTGTAGCGTTTGACCACTGGATCTAGCCCTTTGACTTTGCACGGACGGGTTTTGACCAGTGGAACTATCGACCCGGTCATGTTAGGTCAGCCTATACGAACACTTTAGAGCAACATCCGGGCCAAACCCACAGCAAGATCCCCTCCCTGTAGACCCGACGCGTCCGTTTCCCCCCTCCAGGTGCCGGCGGCGGCGCCGTCCGTGTAAGGGGGCACACCCCGGAGACGCGTGCCGCCTCTTCGGACATGCCAGCACACCACCCCGCATGTATGAGGGCCCGGTGCGATGCTCGGGTGGCATTGCTACCCCCCCCCCACGGCCCCCGTCCCGCCTAACCCTGTAGCGTTTGACCACGGGATCTAGCCCTTTGACTTTGCACGGACGGGTTTTGACTAGTGGAACTATCCACCCGGTCGTGTTAGGTCAGCCCATACGAACACTTTAGAGCAACATCCTGGCCAAACCCACAGTAAGATTCCCTCCCTGTAGACCCGACGTGTCCGTTTCCCCCCTCCAGGTGCCGGCGGCGGCGCCGTCCGTGTAAGGGGGCACACCCCGGAGACGCGTGCCGCCTCTTCGGACATGCCAGCACACCATCCCGCATGTATGAGGGCCCGGTGCGACGCTCGGGTGGCATTGCTACCCCCCCCCCCCAACGGCCCCCGTCCCGCCTAACCCTGTAGCGTTTGACCACGGGATCTAGCCCTTTGACTTTGCACGGACGGGTTTTGACCAGTGGAACTATCGACCCGGTCGTGTTAGGTCAGCCTATACGAACACTTTAGAGCAACATCCGGGCCAAACCCACAGTAAGATCCCCTCCGTGTAGACGCGACGCGTCCGTTTCCCCCCTCCAAGTGCGGGCGGCGGCGCCGTCCGTGTGAGGGGGCACACCCCGGAGACGCGTGCCGCCTCTTCGGACATGCCAGCACACCACCCCGCATGTATGAGGGCCCGGTGCGACGCTCGGGTGGCATTGCTACCCCCCCCCCACGGCCCCCGTCCCGCCTAACCCTGTAGCGTTTGACCACGGGATCTAGCCCTTTGACTTTGCACGGACGGGTTTTGACCAGTGGAACTATCCACCCGGTCGTGTTAGGTCAGCCCATACGAACACTTTAGAGCAACATCCGGGCCAAACCCACAGTAAGATCCCCTCCCTGTAGACCCGACGCGTCCGTTTCCCCCCTCCAAGTGCGGGCGGCGGCGCCGTCCGTGTGAGGGGGCACATCCCGGAGACGCGTGCCGCCTCTTCGGACATGCCAGCACACCACCCCCCATGTATGAGGGCCCGGTGCGACGCTCGGGTGGCATTGCTACCCCCCAACGGCCCCCGTCCCGCCTAATCCTGTAGCGTTTGACCACGGGATCTAGCCCTTTGACTTTGCACGGACGGGTTTTGACCAGTGGAACTATAGACCCGGTCGTGTTAGGTCAGCCCATATGAACACATTAGAGCAACATCCGGGCCAAATCCACAGTAAGATCCCCTCCGTGTAGACCCGACCTGTCCGTTTCCCCCTCCAGGTGCCGGCGTCGGCGCCGTCCGTGTGAGGGGGCACACCCCGGAGACGCGTGCCGCCTCTTCGGACATGCCAGCACACCACCCCGCATGTATGAGGGCCCGGTGCGACGCTCGGGTGGCATTGCTACCCCCCCCCCCCACGGCCCCCGTCCCGCCTAACCCTGTAGCGTTTGACCACGGGATCTAGCCCTTTGACTTTGTACGGACGCGTTTTGACCAGTGGAACTATCCACCCGGTCTTGTTAGGTCAGCCCATACGAACACTTTAGAGCAACATCCGGGCCAAACCCACAGTAATATCCCCTCCCTGTAGACGCGACGCGTCCGTTTCCCCCCTTCAGGTGCTCGCGGTGGCGCCGTCCGTGTGAGGGGGCACACCCCGGAGACGCGTGCCGCCTCTTCGGACATGCCAGCACACCACCCCGCATGTATGAGGGCCCGGTGCGACGCTCGGGTGGCATTGCTACCCCCCCCCCCCCCCCACGGCCCCCGTCCTGCCTAACCCTGTAGCGTTTGACCACGGGATCTAGCCCTTTGACTTTGCACGGACGTGTTTTGACCAGTGGAACTATCCACCCGGTCGTGTTAGGTCAGCCCATACGAACACTTTAGAGCAACATCCGGGCCAAACCCACAGTAAGATCCCCTCCCTGTAGACCCGACGCGTCCGTTTCCCCCCTCCAAGTGCAGGCGGCGGCGCCGTCCGTGTGAGGGGGCACACCCCGGAGACGCGTGCCGCCTCTTCGGACATGCCAGCACACCACCCCGCATGTATGAGGGCCCGGTGCGACGCTCGGGTGGCATTGCTACCCCCCCCCCCCCCACGGCCCCCGTCCCGCCTAACCCTGTAGCGTTTGACCACGGGATCTAGCCCTTTGACTTTGCACGGACGGGTTTTGACCAGTGGAACTATCGACCCGGTCGTGTAAGGTCAGCCTATACGAACACTTTAGAGCAACATCCGGGCCAAACCCACAGTAAGATCCCCTCCCTGTAGACCCGACGTGTCCGTTTCCCCCCTTCAGGTGCCGGCGGCGGCGCCGTCCGTGTGAGGGGGCACACCCCGGAGACGCGTGCCGCCTCTTCGGACATGCCAGCACAGCACCCCGCATGTATGAGGGCCCGGTGCGACGCTCGGGTGGCATTGCTACCCCCCCCATGGCCCCCGTCCCGCCTAACCCTGTAGCGTTTGACCACGGGATCTAGCCCTTTGACTTTGCACGGACGGGTTTTGACCAGTGGAACTATTGACCCGGTCGTGTTAGGTCAGCCTATACGAACACTTTAGAGCAACATCCGGGCCAAACCCACAGTAAGATCCCCTCCGTGTAGACGCGACGCGTCAGTTTGCCCCCTCCAAGTGCGGGCGGCGGCGCCGTCCGTGTGAGGGGGCACACCCCGGAGACGCGTGCCGCCTCTTCGGACATGCCAGCACACCACCCCGCATGTATGAGGGCCTGGTGCGACGCTCGGGTGGCATTGCTACCCCCCCCCCCCCACGGCCCCCATCCCGCCTAACCCTGTAGCGTTTGACCACGGGATCTAGCCCTTTGACTTTGCACGGACGCGTTTTGACCAGTGGAACTATCCACCCGGTCTTGTTAGGTCAGCCCATACGAACACTTTAGAGCAACATCCGGGCCAAACCCACAGTAATATCCCCTCCCTGTAGACCCGACGCGTCCGTTTCCCCCCTTCAGGTGCCGGCGGCGGCGCCGTCCGTGTGAGGGGGCACACCCCGGAGACGCGTGCCGCCTCTTCGGACATGCCTGCACACCACCCCGCATGTATGAGGGCCCGGTGCGACGCTCGGGTGGCATTGCTACCCCCCACGGCCCCCGTCCCGCCTAACCCTGTAGCGTTTGACCACGGGATCTAGCCCTTTGACTTTGCACGGACGGGTTTTGATCAGTGGAACTATCGACCCGGTCGTGTTAGGTCAGCCCATACGAACACTTTAGAGCAACATCCGGGCCAAACCCACAGTAAGATCCCCTCCGTGTAGACCCGACGCGTCCGTTTCCCCCCTTCAGGTGCCGGCGTCGGCGCCGTCCGTGTGAGGGGGCACACCCCGGAGACGCGTGCCGCCTCTTCGGACATGCCAGCACACCACCCCGCATGTATGAGGGCCCGGTGCGACGCTCGGGTGGCATTGCTACCCCCCCCCCCACGGCCCCCGTCCCGCCTAACCCTGTAGCGTTTGACCACTGGATCTAGCCCTTTGACTTTGCACGGACGGGTTTTGACCAGTGGAACTATCCACCCGGTCATGTTAGGTCAGCCTATACGAACACTTTAGAGCAACATCCGGGCCAAACCCACAGCAAGATCCCCTCCCTGTAGACCCGACGCGTCCGTTTCCCCCCTCCAGGTGCCGGCGGCGGCGCCGTCCGTGTAAGGGGGCACACCCCGGAGACGCGTGCCGCCTCTTCGGACATGCCAGCACACCACCCCGCATGTATGAGGGCCCGGTGCGATGCTCGGGTGGCATTGCTACCCCCCCCCCCCACGGCCCCCGTCCCGCCTAACCCTGTAGCGTTTGACCACGGGATCTAGCCCTTTGACTTTGCACGGACGGGTTTTGACCAGTGGAACTATAGACCCGGTCGTGTTAGGTCAGCCCATATGAACACATTAGAGCAACATCCGGGCCAAATCCACAGTAAGATCCCCTCCGTGTAGACCCGACCTGTCCGTTTCCCCCTCCAGGTGCCGGCGTCGGCGCCGTCCGTGTGAGGGGGCACACCCCGGAGACGCGTGCCGCCTCTTCGGACATGCCAGCACACCACCCCGCATGTATGAGGGCCCGGTGCGACGCTCGGGTGGCATTGCTACCCCCCCCCCACGGCCCCCGTCCCGCCTAACCCTGTAGCGTTTGACCACGGGATCTAGCCCTTTGACTTTGCACGGACGCGTTTTGACCAGTGGAACTATCCACCCGGTCTTGTTAGGTCAGCCCATACGAACACTTTAGAGCAACATCCGGGCCAAACCCACAGTAATATCCCCTCCCTGTAGACGCGACGCGTCCGTTTCCCCCTTCAGGTGCTCGCGGTGGCGCCGTCCGTGTGAGGGGGCACACCCCGGAGACGCGTGCCGCCTCTTCGGACATGCCAGCACACCACCCCGCATGTATGAGGGCCCGGTGCGACGCTCGGGTGGAATTGCTACCCCCCCCCCCACGGCCCCCGTCCTGCCTAACCCTGTAGCGTTTGACCACGGGATCTAGCCCTTTGACTTTGCACGGACGTGTTTTGACCAGTGGAACTATCCACCCGGTCGTGTTAGGTCAGCCCATACGAACACTTTAGAGCAACATCCGGGCCAAACCCACAGTAAGATCCCCTCCCTATAGACCCGACGCGTCCGTTTCCCCCCTCCAGGTGCCGGCGGCGGCGCCGTCCGTGTGAGGGGGCACACCCCGGAGACGCGTGCCGCCTCTTCGGACATGCCAGCACACCATCCCGCATGTATGAGGGCCCGGTGCGACGCTCGGGTGGCATTGCTACCCCCCCCCCCCCCCCACGGCCCCCGTCCCGCCTAACCCTGTAGCGTTTGACCACGGGATCTAGCCCTTTGACTTTGCACGGACGGGTTTTGACTAGTGGAACTATCCACCCGGTCGTGTTAGGTCAGCCCATACGAACACTTTAGAGCAACAGCTGGGCCAAACCCACAGTAAGATCCCCTCCCTGTAGACCCGACGCGTCCGTTTCCCCCCTCCAAGTGCGGGCGGCGGCGCCGTCCGTGTGAGGGGGCACACCCCGGAGACGCGTGCCGCCTCTTCGGACATGCCAGCACACCACCCCGCATGTATGAGGGCCCGGTGCGACGCTCGGGTGGCATTGCTACCCCCCCCCCACGGCCCCCGTCCCGCCTAACCCTGTAGCGTTTGACCACGGGATCTAGCCCTTTGACTTTGCACGGACGGGTTTTGACTAGTGGAACTATCCACCCGGTCGTGTTAGGTCAGCCCATACGAACACTTTAGAGCAACAGCTGGGCCAAACCCACAGTAAGATCCCCTCCCTGTAGACCCGACGCGTCCGTTTCCCCCCTCCAGGTGCCGCCGGCGGCGCCGTCCGTGTAAGGGGGCACACCCCGGAGACGCGTGCCACCTCTTCGGACATGCCTGCACACCACCCCGCATGTATGAGGGCCCGGTGCGACGCTCGGGTGGCATTGCTACCCCCCACGGCCCCCGTCCCGCCTAACCCTGTAGCGTTTGACCACGGGATCTAGCCCTTTGACTTTGCACGAACGGGTTTTGACCAGTGGAACTATCGACCCGGTCGTGTTAGGTCAGCCCATACGAACACTTTAGAGCAACATCCGGGCCAAACCCACAGTAAGATCCCCTCCGTGTAGACCCGACGCGTCCGTTTCCCCCCTCCAAGTGCCGGCGTCGGCGCCGTCCGTGTGAGGGGGCACACCCCGGAGACGCGTGCCGCCTCTTCGGACATGCCAGCACACCACCCCGCATGTATGAGGGCCCGGTGCGACGCTCGGGTGGCATTGCTACCCCCCCCCCCCCCCACGGCCCCCGTCCCGCCTAACCCTGTAGCGTTTGACCACGGGATCTAGCCCTTTGACTTTGCACGGACGGGTTTTGACCAGTGGAACTATCGACCCGGTCATGTTAGGTCAGCCTATACGAACACTTTAGAGCAACATCCGGGCCAAACCCAAAGTAAGATCCCCTCCCTGTAGACCCGACGCGTCCGTTTCCCCCCTCCAGGTGCCGGCGGCGGCGCCGTCCGTGTAAGGGGGCACACCCCGGATACGCGTGCCGCCTCTTCGGACAAGCCAGCACACCACCCCGCATGTATGAGGGCCCGGTGCGACGCTCGGGTGGCATTGCTACCCCCCCCCCCACGGCCCCCGTCCCGCCTAACCCTGTAGCGTTTGACCACGGGATCTAGCCCTTTGACTTTGCACGGACGGGTTTTGACTAGTGGAACTATCCACCCGGTCGTGTTAGGTCAGCCCATACGAACACTTTAGAGCAACAGCTGGGCCAAACCCACAGTAAGATCCCCTCCCTGTAGACCCGACGCGTCCGTTTCCCCCCTCCAGGTGCCGGCGGCGGCGCCGTCCGTGTAAGGGGGCACACCCCGGAGACGCGTGCCGCCTCTTCGGACATGCCACCACACCATCCCGCATGTATGAGGGCCCGGTGCGACGCTCGGGTGGCATTGCTACCCCCCCCCCCCACGGCCCCCGTCCCGCCTAACCCTGTAGCGTTTGACCACGGGATCTAGCCCTTTGACTTTGCACGGACGGGTTTTGACCAGTGGAACTATCGACCCGGTCGTGTTAGGTCAGCCTATACGAACACTTTAGAGCAACATCCGGGCCAAACCCACAGTAAGATCCCCTCCCTGTAGACCCGACGCGTCCGTTTCCCCCCTTCAGGTGCGGGCGGCGGCGCCGTCCGTGTGAGGGGGCACACCCCGGAGACGCGTGCCGCCTCTTCGGACATGCCAGCACACCACCCCGCATGTATGAGGGCCCGGTGCGACGCTCGGGTGGCATTGCTACCCCCCCCATGGCCCCCGTCCCGCCTAACCCTGTAGCGTTTGACCACGGGATCTAGCCCTTTGACTTTGCACGGACGGGTTTTGGCCAGTGGAACTATCCACCCGGTCGTGTTAGGTCAGCCCATACGAACACTTTAGAGCAACATCCGGGCCAAACCCACAGTAAGATCCCCTCCCTGTAGACCCGACGCGTCCGTTTCCCCCCTTCAGGTGCCGGCGGCGGCGCCGTCCGTGTGAGGGGGCACACCCCGGAGACGCGTGCCGCCTCTTCGGACATGCCAGCACACCACCCCGCATGTATGAGGGCCCGGTGCGACGCTCGGGTGGCATTGCTACCCCCCCCCCCCCCGCACGACCCCCGTCCGGCCTAACCCTGTAGCGTTTGACCACGGGATCTAGCCCTTTGACTTTGCACGGACGGGTTTTGACCAGTGGAACTATCGACCAGGTCGTGTAAGGTCAGCCTATACGAACACTTTAGAGCAACATCCGGGCCAAACCCACAGTAAGATCCCCTCCCTGTAGACCCGACGTGTCCGTTTCCCCCCTTCAGGTGCCGGCGGCGGCGCCGTCCGTGTGAGGGGGCACACCCCGGAGACGCGTGCCGCCTCTTCGGACATGCCAGCACACCACCCCGCATGTATGAGGGCCCGGTGCGACGCTCGGGTGGCATTGCTACCCCCCAACGGCCCCCGTCCCGCCTAACCCTGTAGCGTTTGACCACGTGATCTAGCCCTTTGACTTTGCACGGACGGGTTTTGACCAGTGGAACTATAGACCCGGTCGTGTTAGGTCAGCCCATATGAACACATTAGAGCAACATCCGGGCCAAATCCACAGTAAGATCCCCTCCGTGTAGACCCGACCTGTCCGTTTCCCCCTCCAGGTGCCGGCGTCGGCGCCGTCCGTGTGAGGGGGCACACCCCGGAGACGCGTGCCGCCTCTTCGGACATGCCAGCACACCACCCCGCATGTATGAGGGCCCGGTGCGACGCTCGGGTGGCATTGCTACCCCCCCCCCCCCACGGCCCCCGTCCCGCCTAACCCTGTAGCGTTTGACCACGGGATCTAGCCCTTTGACTTTGCACGGACGCGTTTTGACCAGTGGAACTATCCACCCGGTCTTGTTAGGTCAGCCCATACGAACACTTTAGAGCAACATCCGGGCGAAACCCACAGTAATATCCCCTCCCTGTAGACCCGACGCGTCCGTTTCCCCCCTTCAGGTGCCGGCGGCGGCGCCGTCCGTGTGAGGGGGCACACCCCGGAGACGCGTGCCGCCTCTTCGGACATGCCTGCACGCCACCCCGCATGTATGAGGGCCCGGTGCGACGCTCGGGTGGCATTGCTACCCCCCACGGCCCCCGTCCCGCCTAACCCTGTAGCGTTTGACCACGGGATCTATCCCTTTGACTTTGCACGGACGGGTATTGACCAGTGGAACTATCCACCCGGTCGTGTTAGGTCAGCCCATACGAACACTTTAGAGCAACATCCGGGCCAAACCCACAGTAAGATCCCCTCCCTGTAGACCCGACGCGTCCGTTTCCCCCCTCCAGGTGCCGGCGGCGGCGCCGTCCGTGTGAGGGGGCACACCCCGGAGACGCGTGCCGCCTCTTCGGACATGCCAGCACACCATCCCGCATGTATGAGGGCCCGGTGCGACGCTCGGGTGGCATTGATACCCCCCGCCACGGCCCCCATCCCGCCTAACCCTGTAGCGTTTGACCACGAGATCTAGCCCTTTGACTTTGCTCGGACGGGTTTTGACCAATGGAACTATCCACCCGGACGTGTAAGGTCAGCCCATACAAACACTTTAGAGCAACATCCGAGCCAAACCCACAGTAAGATCCCCTCCCTGTAGACCCGACGCGTCCGTTTCCCCCCTTCAGGTGCCGGCGGCGGCGCCGTTTGTGTGAGGGGGCAAACCCCGGAGACGCGTGCCGCCTCTTTGGACATGCCAGCACACCACCCCGCATGTATGAGGGCCCGGTGCGATGCTCGGGTGGCATTGCTACCCCCCCCCCCCCCCCACGGCCCCCGTCCCGCCTAACCCTGTAGCGTTTGACCACGGGATCTAGCCCTTTGACTTTGCACGGACGGGTTTTGACTAGTGGAACTATCCACCCGGTCGTGTTAGGTCAGCCCATACGAACACTTTAGAGCAACATCCGGGCCAAACCCACAGTAAGATCCCCTCCCTGTAGACCCGACGCGTCCGTTTCCCCCCTCCAGGTGCCGGCGGCGGCGCCGTCCGTGTAAGGGGGCACACCCCGGAGACGCGTGCCGCCTCTTCGGACATGCCAGCACACCATCCCGCATGTATGAGGGCCCGGTGCGACGCTCGGGTGGCATTGCTACCCCCCCCACGGCCCCCGTCCCGCCTAACCCTGTAACGTTTGACCACGGGATCTAGCCCTTTGACTTTGCACGGACGGGTTTTGACCAGTGGAACTATCGACCCGGCCGTGTTAGGTCAGCCTATACGAACACTTTAGAGCAACATCCGGGCCAAACCCACAGTAAGATCCCCTCCGTGTAGACGCGATGCGTCCGTTTCCCCCCTTCAAGTGCGGGCGGCGGCGCCGTCCGTGTGAGGGGGCACACCCCGGAGACGCGTGCCGCCTCTTCGGACATGCCAGCACACCACCCCGCATGTATGAGGGCCCGGTGCGACGCTCGGGTGGCATTGCTACCCCCCCCCCATGGCCCCCGTCCCGCCTAACCCTGTAGCGTTTGACCACGGGATCTAGCCCTTTGACTTTGCACGGACGGGTTTTGGCCAGTGGAACTATCCACCCGGTCGTGTTAGGTCAGCCCATACGAACACTTTAGAGCAACATCCGGGCCAAACCCACAGTAAGATCCCCTCCCTGTAGACCCGACGCGTCCGTTTCCCCCCTTCAGGTGCCGGCGGCGGCGCCGTCCGTGTGAGGGGGCACACCCCGGAGACGCGTGCCGCCTCTTCGGACATGCCAGCACACCACCCCGCATGTATGAGGGCCCGGTGCGACGCTCGGGTGGCATTGCTACCCCCCCCCCCCCCCCCGCACGACCCCCGTCCGGCCTAACCCTGTAGCGTTTGACCACGGGATCTAGCCCTTTGACTTTGCACGGACGGGTTTTGACCAGTGGAACTATCGACCAGGTCGTGTAAGGTCAGCCTATACGAACACTTTAGAGCAACATCCGGGCCAAACCCACAGTAAGATCCCCTCCCTGTAGACCCGACGTGTCCGTTTCCCCCCTTCAGGTGCCGGCGGCGGCGCCGTCCGTGTGAGGGGGCACACCCCGGAGACGCGTGCCGCCTCTTCGGACATGCCAGCACACCACCCCGCATGTATGAGGGCCCGGTGCGACGCTCGGGTGGCATTGCTACCCCCCAACGGCCCCCGTCCCGCCTAACCCTGTAGCGTTTGACCACGTGATCTAGCCCTTTGACTTTGCACGGACGGGTTTTGACCAGTGGAACTATAGACCCGGTCGTGTTAGGTCAGCCCATATGAACACATTAGAGCAACATCCGGGCCAAATCCACAGTAAGATCCCCTCCGTGTAGACCCGACCTGTCCGTTTCCCCCTCCAGGTGCCGGCGTCGGCGCCGTCCGTGTGAGGGGGCACACCCCGGAGACGCGTGCCGCCTCTTCGGACATGCCAGCACACCACCCCGCATGTATGAGGGCCCGGTGCGACGCTCGGGTGGCATTGCTACCCCCCCCCCCCCCACGGCCCCCGTCCCGCCTAACCCTGTAGCGTTTGACCACGGGATCTAGCCCTTTGACTTTGCACGGACGCGTTTTGACCAGTGGAACTATCCACCCGGTCTTGTTAGGTCAGCCCATACGAACACTTTAGAGCAACATCCGGGCCAAACCCACAGTAATATCCCCTCCCTGTAGACCCGACGCGTCCGTTTCCCCCCTTCAGGTGCCGGCGGCGGCGCCGTCCGTGTGAGGGGGCACACCCCGGAGACGCGTGCCGCCTCTTCGGACATGCCTGCACGCCACCCCGCATGTATGAGGGCCCGGTGCGACGCTCGGGTGGCATTGCTACCCCCCACGGCCCCCGTCCTGCCTAACCCTGTAGCGTTTGACCACGGGATCTATCCCTTTGACTTTGCACGGACGGGTATTGACCAGTGGAACTATCCACCCGGTCGTGTTAGGTCAGCCCATACGAACACTTTAGAGCAACATCCGGGCCAAACCCACAGTAAGATCCCCTCCCTGTAGACCCGACGCGTCCGTTTCCCCCCTCCAGGTGCCGGCGGCGGCGCCGTCCGTGTGAGGGGGCACACCCCGGAGACGCGTGCCGCCTCTTCGGACATGCCAGCACACCATCCCGCATGTATGAGGGCCCGGTGCGACGCTCGGGTGGCATTGATACCCCCCGCCACGGCCCCCATCCCGCCTAACCCTGTAGCGTTTGACCACGAGATCTAGCCCTTTGACTTTGCTCGGACGGGTTTTGACCAATGGAACTATCCACCCGGACGTGTAAGGTCAGCCCATACAAACACTTTAGAGCAACATCCGAGCCAAACCCACAGTAAGATCCCCTCCCTGTAGACCCGACGCGTCCGTTTCCCCCCTTCAGGTGCCGGCGGCGGCGCCGTTTGTGTGAGGGGGCAAACCCCGGAGACGCGTGCCGCCTCTTTGGACATGCCAGCACACCACCCCGCATGTATGAGGGCCCGGTGCGATGCTCGGGTGGCATTGCTACCCCCCCCCCCCCCACGGCCCCCGTCCCGCCTAACCCTGTAGCGTTTGACCACGGGATCTAGCCCTTTGACTTTGCACGGACGGGTTTTGACTAGTGGAACTATCCACCCGGTCGTGTTAGGTCAGCCCATACGAACACTTTAGAGCAACATCCGGGCCAAACCCACAGTAAGATCCCCTCCCTGTAGACCCGACGCGTCCGTTTCCCCCCTCCAGGTGCCGGCGGCGGCGCCGTCCGTGTAAGGGGGCACACCCCGGAGACGCGTGCCGCCTCTTCGGACATGCCAGCACACCATCCCGCATGTATGAGGGCCCGGTGCGACGCTCGGGTGGCATTGCTACCCCCCCCACGGCCCCCGTCCCGCCTAACCCTGTAACGTTTGACCACGGGATCTAGCCCTTTGACTTTGCACGGACGGGTTTTGACCAGTGGAACTATCGACCCGGCCGTGTTAGGTCAGCCTATACGAACACTTTAGAGCAACATCCGGGCCAAACCCACAGTAAGATCCCCTCCGTGTAGACGCGATGCGTCCGTTTCCCCCCTTCAAGTGCGGGCGGCGGCGCCGTCCGTGTGAGGGGGCACACCCCGGAGACGCGTGCCGCCTCTTCGGACATGCCAGCACACCACCCCGCATGTATGAGGGCCCGGTGCGACGCTCGGGTGGCATTGCTACCCCCCCCCATGGCCCCCGTCCCGCCTAACCCTGTAGCGTTTGACCACGGGATCTAGCCCTTTGACTTTGCACGGACGGGTTTTGGCCAGTGGAACTATCCACCCGGTCGTGTTAGGTCAGCCCATACGAACACTTTAGAGCAACATCCGGGCCAAACCCACAGTAAGATCCCCTCCCTGTAGACCCGACGCGTCCGTTTCCCCCCTTCAGGTGCCGGCGGCGGCGCCGTCCGTGTGAGGGGGCACACCCCGGAGACGCGTGCCGCCTCTTCGGACATGCCAGCACACCACCCCGCATGTATGAGGGCCCGGTGCGACGCTCGGGTGGCATTGCTACCCCCCCCCCCCCCGCACGACCCCCGTCCGGCCTAACCCTGTAGCGTTTGACCACGGGATCTAGCCCTTTGACTTTGCACGGACGGGTTTTGACCAGTGGAACTATCGACCAGGTCGTGTAAGGTCAGCCTATACGAACACTTTAGAGCAACATCCGGGCCAAACCCACAGTAAGATCCCCTCCCTGTAGACCCGACGTGTCCGTTTCCCCCCTTCAGGTGCCGGCGGCGGCGCCGTCCGTGTGAGGGGGCACACCCCGGAGACGCGTGCCGCCTCTTCGGACATGCCAGCACACCACCCCGCATGTATGAGGGCCCGGTGCGACGCTCGGGTGGCATTGCTACCCCCCAACGGCCCCCGTCCCGCCTAACCCTGTAGCGTTTGACCACGTGATCTAGCCCTTTGACTTTGCACGGACGGGTTTTGACCAGTGGAACTATAGACCCGGTCGTGTTAGGTCAGCCCATATGAACACATTAGAGCAACATCCGGGCCAAATCCACAGTAAGATCCCCTCCGTGTAGACCCGACCTGTCCGTTTCCCCCTCCAGGTGCCGGCGTCGGCGCCGTCCGTGTGAGGGGGCACACCCCGGAGACGCGTGCCGCCTCTTCGGACATGCCAGCACACCACCCCGCATGTATGAGGGCCCGGTGCGACGCTCGGGTGGCATTGCTACCCCCCCCCCCCCACGGCCCCCGTCCCGCCTAACCCTGTAGCGTTTGACCACGGGATCTAGCCCTTTGACTTTGCACGGACGCGTTTTGACCAGTGGAACTATCCACCCGGTCTTGTTAGGTCAGCCCATACGAACACTTTAGAGCAACATCCGGGCCAAACCCACAGTAATATCCCCTCCCTGTAGACCCGACGCGTCCGTTTCCCCCCTTCAGGTGCCGGCGGCGGCGCCGTCCGTGTGAGGGGGCACACCCCGGAGACGCGTGCCGCCTCTTCGGACATGCCTGCACGCCACCCCGCATGTATGAGGGCCCGGTGCGACGCTCGGGTGGCATTGCTACCCCCCACGGCCCCCGTCCTGCCTAACCCTGTAGCGTTTGACCACGGGATCTATCCCTTTGACTTTGCACGGACGGGTATTGACCAGTGGAACTATCCACCCGGTCGTGTTAGGTCAGCCCATACGAACACTTTAGAGCAACATCCGGGCCAAACCCACAGTAAGATCCCCTCCCTGTAGACCCGACGCGTCCGTTTCCCCCCTCCAGGTGCCGGCGGCGGCGCCGTCCGTGTGAGGGGGCACACCCCGGAGACGCGTGCC
This sequence comes from Triticum urartu, assembly GCF_056163025.1. NCBI lineage: Eukaryota > Viridiplantae > Streptophyta > Magnoliopsida > Poales > Poaceae > Triticum > Triticum urartu. Next base: position 12,481,002 of record NC_141879.1, read on the forward strand.
GCCTCTTCGGACATGCCAGCACACCATCCCGCATGTATGAGGGCCCGGTGCGACGCTCGGGTGGCATTGATACCCCCCGCCACGGCCCCCATCCCGCCTAACCCTGTAGCGTTTGACCACGAGATCTAGCCCTTTGACTTTGCTCGGACGGGTTTTGACCAATGGAACTATCCACCCGGACGTGTAAGGTCAGCCCATACAAACACTTTAGAGCAACATCCGAGCCAAACCCACAGTAAGATCCCCTCCCTGTAGACCCGACGCGTCCGTTTCCCCCCTTCAGGTGCCGGCGGCGGCGCCGTTTGTGTGAGGGGTCACACCCCGGAGACGCGTGCCGCCTCTTTGGACATGCCAGCACACCACCCCGCATGTATGAGGGCCCGGTGCGATGCTCGGGTGGCATTGCTACCCCCCCCCCCCACGGCCCCCGTCCCGCCTAACCCTGTAGCGTTTGACCACGGGATCTAGCCCTTTGACTTTGCACGGACGGGTTTTGACTAGTGGAACTATCCACCCGGTCGTGTTAGGTCAGCCCATACGAACACTTTAGAGCAACATCCGGGCCAAACCCACAGTAAGATCCCCTCCCTGTAGACCCGACGCGTCCGTTTCCCCCCTCCAGGTGCCGGCGGCGGCGCCGTCCGTGTAAGGGGGCACACCCCGGAGACGCGTGCCGCCTCTTCGGACATGCCAGCACACCATCCCGCATGTATGAGGGCCCGGTGCGACGCTCGGGTGGCATTGCTACCCCCCCCCACGGCCCCCGTCCCGCCTAACCCTGTAACGTTTGACCACGGGATCTAGCCCTTTGACTTTGCACGGACGGGTTTTGACCAGTGGAACTATCGACCCGGCCGTGTTAGGTCAGCCTATACGAACACTTTAGAGCAACATCCGGGCCAAACCCACAGTAAGATCCCCTCCGTGTAGACGCGATGCGTCCGTTTCCCCCCTTCAAGTGCGGGCGGCGGCGCCGTCCGTGTGAGGGGGCACACCCCGGAGACGCGTGCCGCCTCTTCGGACATGCCAGCACACCACCCCGCATGTATGAGGGCCCGGTGCGACGCTCGGGTGGCATTGCTACCCCCCCCCCCCACGGCCCCCGTCCCGCCTAACCCTGTAGCGTTTGACCACGGGATCTAGCCCTTTGACTTTGCACGGACGGGTTTTGACCAGTGGAACTATCCACCCGGTCGTGTTAGGTCAGCCCATACGAACACTTTAGAGCAACATCCGGGCCAAACCCACAGTAAGATCCCCTCCCTGTAGACCCGACGCGTCCGTTTCCCCCCTTCAGGTGCCGGCGGCGGCGCCGTCCGTGTGAGGGGGCACACCCCGGAGACGCGTGCCGCCTCTTCGGACATGCCAGCACACCACCCCGCATGTATGAGGGCCCGGTGCGACGCTCGGGTGGCATTGCTACCCCCCCCACGGCCCCCGTCCGGCCTAACCCTGTAGCGTTTGACCACGGGATCTAGCCCTTTGACTTTGCACGGACGGGGTTTGACCAGTGGAACTATCGACCAGGTCGTGTAAGGTCAGCCTATACAAACACTTTAGAGCAACATCCGGGCCAAACCCACAGTAAGATCCCCTCCCTGTAGACCCGACGTGTCCGTTTCCCCCCTTTAGGTGCCGGCGGCGGCGCCGTCCGTGTGAGGGGGCACACCCCGGAGACGCGTGCCGCCTCTTCGGACATGCCAGCACACCACCCCGCATGTATGAGGGCCCGGTGCGACGCTCGGGTGGCATTGCTACCCCCCAACGGCCCCCGTCCCGCCTAACCCTGTAGCGTTTGACCACGGGATCTAGCCCTTTGACTTTGCACGGACGGGTTTTGACCAGTGGAACTATAGACCCGGTCGTGTTAGGTCAGCCCATATGAACACATTAGAGCAACATCTGTGCCAAATCCACAGTAAGATCCCCTCCGTGTAGACCCGACGTGTCCGTTTCCCCCTCCAGGTGCCGGCGTCGGCGCCGTCCGTGTGAGGGGGCACACCCCGGAGACGCGTGCCGCCTCTTCGGACATGCCAGCACACCACCCCGCATGTATGAGGGCCCGGTGCGACGCTCGGGTGGCATTGCTACCCCCCCCCCACGGCCCCCGTCCCGCCTAACCCTGTAGCGTTTGACCACGGGATCTAACCCTTTGACTTTGCACGGACGCGTTATGACCAGTGGAACTATCCACCCGGTCTTGTTAGGTCAGCCCATACGAACACTTTAGAGCAATATCCGGGCCAAACCCACAGTAATATCCCCTCCCTGTAGACCCGACGCGTCCGTTTCCCCCCTTCAGGTGCCGGCGGCGGCGCCGTCCGTCTGAGGGGGCACACCCCGGAGACGCGTGCCGCCTCTTCGGACATGCCTGCACGCCACCCCGCATGTATGAGGGCCCGGTGCGACGCTCGGGTGGCATTGCTACCCCCCACGGCCCCCGTCCCGCCTAACCCTGTAGCGTTTGACCACGGGATCTAGCCCTTTGACTTTGCACGGACGGGTATTGACCAGTGGAACTATCCACCCGGTCGTGTTAGGTCAGCCCATACGAACACTTTAGAGCAACATCTGGGCCAAACCCACAGTAAGATCCCCTCCCTGTAGACCCGACGCGTCCGTTTCCCCCCTCCAGGTGCCGGCGGCGGCGCCGTCCGTGTGAGGGGGCACACCCCGGAGACGCGTGCCGCCTCTTCGGACATGCCAGCACACCATCCCGCATGTATGAGGGCCCGGTGCGACGCTCGGGTGGCATTGATACCCCCCGCCACGGCCCCCATCCCGCCTAACCCTGTAGCGTTTGACCACGAGATCTAGCCCTTTGACTTTGCTCGGACGGGTTTTGACCAATGGAACTATCCACCCGGACGTGTAAGGTCAGCCCATACAAACACTTTAGAGCAACATCCGAGCCAAACCCACAGTAAGATCCCCTCCCTGTAGACCCGACGCGTCCGTTTCCCCCCTTCAGGTGCCGGCGGCGTCGCCGTTTGTGTGAGGGGGCACACCCCGGAGACGCGTGCCGCCTCTTTGGACATGCCAGCACACCACCCCGCATGTATGAGGGCCCGGTGCGATGCTCGGGTGGCATTGCTACCCCCCCCACGGCCCCCGTCCCGCCTAACCCTGTAGCGTTTGACCACGGGATCTAGCCCTTTGACTTTGCACGGACGGGTTTTGACTAGTGGAACTATCCACCCGGTCGTGTTAGGTCAGCCCATACGAACACTTTAGAGCAACATCCGGGCCAAACCCACAGTAAGATCCCCTCCCTGTAGACCCGACGCGTCCGTTTCCCCCCTCCAAGTGCCGGCGGCGGCGCCGTCCGTGTAAGGGGGCACACCCCGGAGACGCGTGCCGCCTCTTCGGACATGCCAGCACACCATCCCGCATGTATGAGGGCCCGGTGCGACGCTCGGGTGGCATTGCTACCCCCCCCACGGCCCCCGTCCCGCCTAACCCTGTAACGTTTGACCACGGGATCTAGCCCTTTGACTTTGCACGGACGGGTTTTGACCAGTGGAACTATCGACCCGGCCGTGTTAGGTCAGCCTATACGAACACTTTAGAGCAACATCCGGGCCAAACCCACAGTAAGATCCCCTCCGTGTAGACGCGATGCGTCCGTTTCCCCCCTTCAAGTGCGGGCGGCGGCGCCGTCCGTGTGAGGGGGCACACCCCGGAGACGCGTGCCGCCTCTTCGGACATGCCAGCACACCACCCCGCATGTATGAGGGCCCGGTGCGACGCTCGGGTGGCATTGCTACCCCCCACGGCCCCCGTCCCGCCTAACCCTGTAGCGTTTGACCACGGGATCTAGCCCTTTGACTTTGCACGGACGGGTATTGACCAGTGGAACTATCCACCCGGTCGTGTTAGGTCAGCCCATACGAACACTTTAGAGCAACATCTGGGCCAAACCCACAGTAAGATCCCCTCCCTGTAGACCCGACGCGTCCGTTTCCCCCCTCCAGGTGCCGGCGGCGGCGCCGTCCGTGTGAGGGGGCACACCCCGGAGACGCGTGCCGCCTCTTCGGACATGCCAGCACACCATCCCGCATGTATGAGGGCCCGGTGCGACGCTCGGGTGGCATTGATACCCCCCGCCACGGCCCCCATCCCGCCTAACCCTGTAGCGTTTGACCACGAGATCTAGCCCTTTGACTTTGCTCGGACGGGTTTTGACCAATGGAACTATCCACCCGGACGTGTAAGGTCAGCCCATACAAACACTTTAGAGCAACATCCGAGCCAAACCCACAGTAAGATCCCCTCCCTGTAGACCCGACGCGTCCGTTTCCCCCCTTCAGGTGCCGGCGGCGGCGCCGTTTGTGTGAGGGGGCAAACCCCGGAGACGCGTGCCGCCTCTTTGGACATGCCAGCACACCACCCCGCATGTATGAGGGCCCGGTGCGATGCTCGGGTGGCATTGCTACCCCCCCCCCCCCCCACGGCCCCCGTCCCGCCTAACCCTGTAGCGTTTGACCACGGGATCTAGCCCTTTGACTTTGCACGGACGGGTTTTGACTAGTGGAACTATCCACCCGGTCGTGTTAGGTCAGCCCATACGAACACTTTAGAGCAACATCCGGGCCAAACCCACAGTAAGATCCCCTCCCTGTAGACCCGACGCGTCCGTTTCCCCCCTCCAGGTGCCGGCGGCGGCGCCGTCCGTGTAAGGGGGCACACCCCGGAGACGCGTGCCGCCTCTTCGGACATGCCAGCACACCATCCCGCATGTATGAGGGCCCGGTGCGACGCTCGGGTGGCATTGCTACCCCCCCCACGGCCCCCGTCCCGCCTAACCCTGTAACGATTGACCACGGGATCTAGCCCTTTGACTTTGCACGGACGGGTTTTGACCAGTGGAACTATCGACCCGGCCGTGTTAGGTCAGCCTATACGAACACTTTAGAGCAACATCCGGGCCAAACCCACAGTAAGATCCCCTCCGTGTAGACGCGATGCGTCCGTTTCCCCCCTTCAAGTGCGGGCGGCGGCGCCGTCCGTGTGAGGGGGCACACCCCGGAGACGCGTGCCGCCTCTTCGGACATGCCAGCACACCACCCCGCATGTATGAGGGCCCGGTGCGACGCTCGGGTGGCATTGCTACCCCCCCCCATGGCCCCCGTCCCGCCTAACCCTGTAGCGTTTGACCACGGGATCTAGCCCTTTGACTTTGCACGGACGGGTTTTGGCCAGTGGAACTATCCACCCGGTCGTGTTAGGTCAGCCCATACGAACACTTTAGAGCAACATCCGGGCCAAACCCACAGTAAGATCCCCTCCCTGTAGACCCGACGCGTCCGTTTCCCCCCTTCAGGTGCCGGCGGCGGCGCCGTCCGTGTGAGGGGGCACACCCCGGAGACGCGTGCCGCCTCTTCGGACATGCCAGCACACCACCCCGCATGTATGAGGGCCCGGTGCGACGCTCGGGTGGCATTGCTACCCCCCCCCCCCCCCCCCCCGCACGACCCCCGTCCGGCCTAACCCTGTAGCGTTTGACCACGGGATCTAGCCCTTTGACTTTGCACGGACGGGTTTTGACCAGTGGAACTATCGACCAGGTCGTGTAAGGTCAGCCTATACGAACACTTTAGAGCAACATCCGGGCCAAACCCACAGTAAGATCCCCTCCCTGTAGACCCGACGTGTCCGTTTCCCCCCTTCAGGTGCCGGCGGCGGCGCCGTCCGTGTGAGGGGGCACACCCCGGAGACGCGTGCCGCCTCTTCGGACATGCCAGCACACCACCCCGCATGTATGAGGGCCCGGTGCGACGCTCGGGTGGCATTGCTACCCCCCAACGGCCCCCGTCCCGCCTAACCCTGTAGCGTTTGACCACGTGATCTAGCCCTTTGACTTTGCACGGACGGGTTTTGACCAGTGGAACTATAGACCCGGTCGTGTTAGGTCAGCCCATATGAACACATTAGAGCAACATCCGGGCCAAATCCACAGTAAGATCCCCTCCGTGTAGACCCGACCTGTCCGTTTCCCCCTCCAGGTGCCGGCGTCGGCGCCGTCCGTGTGAGGGGGCACACCCCGGAGACGCGTGCCGCCTCTTCGGACATGCCAGCACACCACCCCGCATGTATGAGGGCCCGGTGCGACGCTCGGGTGGCATTGCTACCCCCCCCCCCCCACGGCCCCCGTCCCGCCTAACCCTGTAGCGTTTGACCACGGGATCTAGCCCTTTGACTTTGCACGGACGCGTTTTGACCAGTGGAACTATCCACCCGGTCTTGTTAGGTCAGCCCATACGAACACTTTAGAGCAACATCCGGGCCAAACCCACAGTAATATCCCCTCCCTGTAGACCCGACGCGTCCGTTTCCCCCCTTCAGGTGCTGGCGGCGGCGCCGTCCGTGTGAGGGGGCACACCCCGGAGACGCGTGCCGCCTCTTCGGACATGCCTGCACGCCACCCCGCATGTATGAGGGCCCGGTGCGACGCTCGGGTGGCATTGCTACCCCCCACGGCCCCCGTCCCGCCTAACCCTGTAGCGTTTGACCACGGGATCTATCCCTTTGACTTTGCACGGACGGGTATTGACCAGTGGAACTATCCACCCGGTCGTGTTAGGTCAGCCCATACGAACACTTTAGAGCAACATCCGGGCCAAACCCACAGTAAGATCCCCTCCCTGTAGACCCGACGCGTCCGTTTCCCCCCTCCAGGTGCCGGCGGCGGCGCCGTCCGTGTGAGGGGGCACACCCCGGAGACGCGTGCCGCCTCTTCGGACATGCCAGCACACCATCCCGCATGTATGAGGGCCCGGTGCGACGCTCGGGTGGCATTGATACCCCCCGCCACGGCCCCCATCCCGCCTAACCCTGTAGCGTTTGACCACGAGATCTAGCCCTTTGACTTTGCTCGGACGGGTTTTGACCAATGGAACTATCCACCCGGACGTGTAAGGTCAGCCCATACAAACACTTTAGAGCAACATCCGAGCCAAACCCACAGTAAGATCCCCTCCCTGTAGACCCGACGCGTCCGTTTCCCCCCTTCAGGTGCCGGCGGCGGCGCCGTTTGTGTGAGGGGGCACACCCCGGAGACGCGTGCCGCCTCTTTGGACATGCCAGCACACCACCCCGCATGTATGAGGGCCCGGTGCGATGCTCGGGTGGCATTGCTACCCCCCCCCCCCCCCCCACGGCCCCCGTCCCGCCTAACCCTGTAGCGTTTGACCACGGGATCTAGCCCTTTGACTTTGCACGGACGGGTTTTGACTAGTGGAACTATCCACCCGGTCGTGTTAGGTCAGCCCATACGAACACTTTAGAGCAACATCCGGGCCAAACCCACAGTAAGATCCCCTCCCTGTAGACCCGACGCGTCCGTTTCCCCCCTCCAGGTGCCGGCGGCGGCGCCGTCCGTGTAAGGGGGCACACCCCGGAGACGCGTGCCGCCTCTTCGGACATGCCAGCACACCATCCCGCATGTATGAGGGCCCGGTGCGACGCTCGGGTGGCATTGCTACCCCCCCCCCACGGCCCCCGTCCCGCCTAACCCTGTAACGTTTGACCACGGGATCTAGCCCTTTGACTTTGCACGGACGGGTTTTGACCAGTGGAACTATCGACCCGGCCGTGTTAGGTCAGCCTATACGAACACTTTAGAGCAACATCCGGGCCAAACCCACAGTAAGATCCCCTCCGTGTAGACGCGATGCGTCCGTTTCCCCCCTTCAAGTGCGGGCGGCGGCGCCGTCCGTGTGAGGGGGCACACCCCGGAGACGCGTGCCGCCTCTTCGGACATGCCAGCACACCACCCCGCATGTATGAGGGCCCGGTGCGACGCTCGGGTGGCATTGCTACCCCCCCCCCATGGCCCCCGTCCCGCCTAACCCTGTAGCGTTTGACCACGGGATCTAGCCCTTTGACTTTGCACGGACGGGTTTTGGCCAGTGGAACTATCCACCCGGTCGTGTTAGGTCAGCCCATACGAACACTTTAGAGCAACATCCGGGCCAAACCCACAGTAAGATCCCCTCCCTGTAGACCCGACGCGTCCGTTTCCCCCCTTCAGGTGCCGGCGGCGGCGCCGTCCGTGTGAGGGGGCACACCCCGGAGACGCGTGCCGCCTCTTCGGACATGCCAGCACACCACCCCGCATGTATGAGGGCCCGGTGCGACGCTCGGGTGGCATTGCTACCCCCCCCCCCCCCCCGCACGACCCCCGTCCGGCCTAACCCTGTAGCGTTTGACCACGGGATCTAGCCCTTTGACTTTGCACGGACGGGTTTTGACCAGTGGAACTATCGACCAGGTCGTGTAAGGTCAGCCTATACGAACACTTTAGAGCAACATCCGGGCCAAACCCACAGTAAGATCCCCTCCCTGTAGACCCGACGTGTCCGTTTCCCCCCTTCAGGTGCCGGCGGCGGCGCCGTCCGTGTGAGGGGGCACACCCCGGAGACGCGTGCCGCCTCTTCGGACATGCCAGCACACCACCCCGCATGTATGAGGGCCCGGTGCGACGCTCGGGTGGCATTGATACCCCCCGCCACGGCCCCCATCCCGCCTAACCCTGTAGCGTTTGACCACGAGATCTAGCCCTTTGACTTTGCTCGGACGGGTTTTGACCAATGGAACTATCCACCCGGACGTGTAAGGTCAGCCCATACAAACACTTTAGAGCAACATCCGAGCCAAACCCACAGTAAGATCCCCTCCCTGTAGACCCGACGCGTCCGTTTCCCCCCTTCAGGTGCCGGCGGCGGCGCCGTTTGTGTGAGGGGGCAAACCCCGGAGACGCGTGCCGCCTCTTTGGACATGCCAGCACACCACCCCGCATGTATGAGGGCCCGGTGCGATGCTCGGGTGGCATTGCTACCCCCCCCCCACGGCCCCCGTCCCGCCTAACCCTGTAGCGTTTGACCACGGGATCTAGCCCTTTGACTTTGCACGGACGGGTTTTGACTAGTGGAACTATCCACCCGGTCGTGTTAGGTCAGCCCATACGAACACTTTAGAGCAACATCCGGGCCAAACCCACAGTAAGATCCCCTCCCTGTAGACCCGACGCGTCCGTTTCCCCCCTCCAGGTGCCGGCGGCGGCGCCGTCCGTGTAAGGGGGCACACCCCGGAGACGCGTGCCGCCTCTTCGGACATGCCAGCACACCATCCCGCATGTATGAGGGCCCGGTGCGACGCTCGGGTGGCATTGCTACCCCCCCCACGGCCCCCGTCCCGCCTAACCCTGTAACGTTTGACCACGGGATCTAGCCCTTTGACTTTGCACGGACGGGTTTTGACCAGTGGAACTATCGACCCGGCCGTGTTAGGTCAGCCTATACGAACACTTTAGAGCAACATCCGGGCCAAACCCACAGTAAGATCCCCTCCGTGTAGACGCGATGCGTCCGTTTCCCCCCTTCAAGTGCGGGCGGCGGCGCCGTCCGTGTGAGGGGGCACACCCCGGAGACGCGTGCCGCCTCTTCGGACATGCCAGCACACCACCCCGCATGTATGAGGGCCCGGTGCGACGCTCGGGTGGCATTGCTACCCCCCCCCATGGCCCCCGTCCCGCCTAACCCTGTAGCGTTTGACCACGGGATCTAGCCCTTTGACTTTGCACGGACGGGTTTTGGCCAGTGGAACTATCCACCCGGTCGTGTTAGGTCAGCCCATACGAACACTTGAGAGCAACATCCGGGCCAAACCCACAGTAAGATCCAAACCCTGTAGACCCGACGCGTCCGTTTCCCCCCTTCAGGTGCCGGCGGCGGCGCCGTCCGTGTGAGGGGGCACACCCCGGAGACGCGTGCCGCCTCTTCGGACATGCCAGCACACCACCCCGCATGTATGAGGGCCCGGTGCGACGCTCGGGTGGCATTGCTACCCCCCCCCCCCCCCCCCCCGCACGACCCCCGTCCGGCCTAACCCTGTAGCGTTTGACCACGGGATCTAGCCCTTTGACTTTGCACGGACGGGTTTTGACCAGTGGAACTATCGACCAGGTCGTGTAAGGTCAGCCTATACGAACACTTTAGAGCAACATCCGGGCCAAACCCACAGTAAGATCCCCTCCCTGTAGACCCGACGTGTCCGTTTCCCCCCTTCAGGTGCCGGCGGCGGCGCCGTCCGTGTGAGGGGGCACACCCCGGAGACGCGTGCCGCCTCTTCGGACATGCCAGCACACCACCCCGCATGTATGAGGGCCCGGTGCGACGCTCGGGTGGCATTGCTACCCCCCAACGGCCCCCGTCCCGCCTAACCCTGTAGCGTTTGACCACGTGATCTAGCCCTTTGACTTTGCACGGACGGGTTTTGACCAGTGGAACTATAGACCCGGTCGTGTTAGGTCAGCCCATATGAACACATTAGAGCAACATCCGGGCCAAATCCACAGTAAGATCCCCTCCGTGTAGACCCGACCTGTCCGTTTCCCCCTCCAGGTGCCGGCGTCGGCGCCGTCCGTGTGAGGGGGCACACCCCGGAGACGCGTGCCGCCTCTTCGGACATGCCAGCACACCACCCCGCATGTATGAGGGCCCGGTGCGACGCTCGGGTGGCATTGCTACCCCCCCCCCCCCCACGGCCCCCGTCCCGCCTAACCCTGTAGTGTTTGACCACGGGATCTAGCCCTTTGACTTTGCACGGACGCGTTTTGACCAGTGGAACTATCCACCCGGTCTTGTTAGGTCAGCCCATACGAACACTTTAGAGCAACATCCGGGCCAAACCCACAGTAATATCCCCTCCCTGTAGACCCGACGCGTCCGTTTCCCCCCTTCAGGTGCCGGCGGCGGCGCCGTCCGTGTGAGGGGGCACACCCCGGAGACGCGTGCCGCCTCTTCGGACATGCCTGCACGCCACCCCGCATGTATGAGGGCCCGGTGCGACGCTCGGGTGGCATTGCTACCCCCCACGGCCCCCGTCCCGCCTAACCCTGTAGCGTTTGACCACGGGATCTATCCCTTTGACTTTGCACGGACGGGTATTGACCAGTGGAACTATCCACCCGGTCGTGTTAGGTCAGCCCATACGAACACTTTAGAGCAACATCCGGGCCAAACCCACAGTAAGATCCCCTCCCTGTAGACCCGACGCGTCCGTTTCCCCCCTCCAGGTGCCGGCGGCGGCGCCGTCCGTGTGAGGGGGCACACCCCGGAGACGCGTGCCGCCTCTTCGGACATGCCAGCACACCATCCCGCATGTATGAGGGCCCGGTGCGACGCTCGGGTGGCATTGATACCCCCCGCCACGGCCCCCATCCCGCCTAACCCTGTAGCGTTTGACCACGAGATCTAGCCCTTTGACTTTGCTCGGACGGGTTTTGACCAATGGAACTATCCACCCGGACGTGTAAGGTCAGCCCATACAAACACTTTAGAGCAACATCCGAGCCAAACCCACAGTAAGATCCCCTCCCTGTAGACCCGACGCGTCCGTTTCCCCCCTTCAGGTGCCGGCGGCGGCGCCGTTTGTGTGAGGGGGCACACCCCGGAGACGCGTGCCGCCTCTTTGGACATGCCAGCACACCACCCCGCATGTATGAGGGCCCGGTGCGATGCTCGGGTGGCATTGCTACCCCCCCCCATGGCCCCCGTCCCGCCTAACCCTGTAGCGTTTGACCACGGGATCTAGCCCTTTGACTTTGCACGGACGGGTTTTGACTAGTGGAACTATCCACCCGGTCGTGTTAGGTCAGCCCATACGAACACTTTAGAGCAACATCCGGGCCAAACCCACAGTAAGATCCCCTCCCTGTAGACCCGACGCGTCCGTTTCCCCCCTCCAGGTGCCGGCGGCGGCGCCGTCCGTGTAAGGGGGCACACCCCGGAGACGCGTGCCGCCTCTTCGGACATGCCAGCACACCATCCCGCATGTATGAGGGCCCGGTGCGACGCTCGGGTGGCATTGCTACCCCCCCCCCCCCACGGCCCCCGTCCCGCCTAACCCTGTAACGTTTGACCACGGGATCTAGCCCTTTGACTTTGCACGGACGGGTTTTGACCAGTGGAACTATCGACCCGGCCGTGTTAGGTCAGCCTATACGAACACTTTAGAGCAACATCCGGGCCAAACCCACAGTAAGATCCCCTCCGTGTAGACGCGATGCGTCCGTTTCCCCCCTTCAAGTGCGGGCGGCGGCGCCGTCCGTGTGAGGGGGCACACCCCGGAGACGCGTGCCGCCTCTTCGGACATGCCAGCACACCACCCCGCATGTATGAGGGCCCGGTGCGACGCTCGGGTGGCATTGCTACCCCCCCCCCCCACGGCCCCCGTCCCGCCTAACCCTGTAGCGTTTGACCACGGGATCTAGCCCTTTGACTTTGCACGGACGGGTTTTGACCAGTGGAACTATCCACCCGGTCGTGTTAGGTCAGCCCATACGAACACTTTAGAGCAACATCCGGGCCAAACCCACAGTAAGATCCCCTCCCTGTAGACCCGACGCGTCCGTTTCCCCCCTTCAGGTGCCGGCGGCGGCGCCGTCCGTGTGAGGGGGCACACCCCGGAGACGCGTGCCGCCTCTTCGGACATGCCAGCACACCACCCCGCATGTATGAGGGCCCGGTGCGACGCTCGGGTGGCATTGCTACCCCCCCCACGGCCCCCGTCCGGCCTAACCCTGTAGCGTTTGACCACGGGATCTAGCCCTTTGACTTTGCACGGACGGGGTTTGACCAGTGGAACTATCGACCAGGTCGTGTAAGGTCAGCCTATACGAACACTTTAGAGCAACATCCGGGCCAAACCCACAGTAAGATCCCCTCCCTGTAGACCCGACGTGTCCGTTTCCCCCCTTTAGGTGCCGGCGGCGGCGCCGTCCGTGTGAGGGGGCACACCCCGGAGACGCGTGCCGCCTCTTCGGACATGCCAGCACACCACCCCGCATGTATGAGGGCCCGGTGCGACGCTCGGGTGGCATTGCTACCCCCCAACGGCCCCCGTCCCGCCTAACCCTGTAGCGTTTGACCACGGGATCTAGCCCTTTGACTTTGCACGGACGGGTTTTGACCAGTGGAACTATAGACCCGGTCGTGTTAGGTCAGCCCATATGAACACATTAGAGCAACATCTGTGCCAAATCCACAGTAAGATCCCCTCCGTGTAGACCCGACGTGTCCGTTTCCCCCTCCAGGTGCCGGCGTCGGCGCCGTCCGTGTGAGGGGGCACACCCCGGAGACGCGTGCCGCCTCTTCGGACATGCCAGCACACCACCCCGCATGTATGAGGGCCCGGTGCGACGCTCGGGTGGCATTGCTACCCCCCCCCCACGGCCCCCGTCCCGCCTAACCCTGTAGCGTTTGACCACGGGATCTAACCCTTTGACTTTGCACGGACGCGTTATGACCAGTGGAACTATCCACCCGGTCTTGTTAGGTCAGCCCATACGAACACTTTAGAGCAACATCCGGGCCAAACCCACAGTAATATCCCTTCCTTGTAGACCCGACGCGTCCGTTTCCCCCTTCAGGTGCCGGCGGCGGCGCCGTCCGTCTGAGGGGGCACACCCCGGAGACGCGTGCCGCCTCTTCGGACATGCCTGCACGCCACCCCGCATGTATGAGGGCCCGGTGCGACGCTCGGGTGGCATTGCTACCCCCCACGGCCCCCGTCCCGCCTAACCCTGTAGCGTTTGACCACGGGATCTAGCCCTTTGACTTTGCACGGACGGGTATTGACCAGTGGAACTATCCACCCGGTCGTGTTAGGTCAGCCCATACGAACACTTTAGAGCAACATCTGGGCCAAACCCACAGTAAGATCCCCTCCCTGTAGACCCGACGCGTCCGTTTCCCCCCTCCAGGTGCCGGCGGCGGCGCCGTCCGTGTGAGGGGGCACACCCCGGAGACGCGTGCCGCCTCTTCGGACATGCCAGCACACCATCCCGCATGTATGAGGGCCCGGTGCGACGCTCGGGTGGCATTGATACCCCCCGCCACGGCCCCCATCCCGCCTAACCCTGTAGCGTTTGACCACGAGATCTAGCCCTTTGACTTTGCTCGGACGGGTTTTGACCAATGGAACTATCCACCCGGACGTGTAAGGTCAGCCCATACAAACACTTTAGAGCAACATCCGAGCCAAACCCACAGTAAGATCCCCTCCCTGTAGACCCGACGCGTCCGTTTCCCCCCTTCAGGTGCCGGCGGCGTCGCCGTTTGTGTGAGGGGGCACACCTCGGAGACGCGTGCCGCCTCTTTGGACATGCCAGCACACCACCCCGCATGTATGAGGGCCCGGTGCGATGCTCGGGTGGCATTGCTACCCCCCCCCCCACGGCCCCCGTCCCGCCTAACCCTGTAGCGTTTGACCACGGCATCTAGCCCTTTGACTTTGCACGGACGGGTTTTGACTAGTGGAACTATCCACCCGGTCGTGTTAGGTCAGCCCATACGAACACTTTAGAGCAACATCCGGGCCAAACCCACAGTAAGATCCCCTCCCTGTAGACCCGACGCGTCCGTTTCCCCCCTCCAAGTGCCGGCGGCGGCGCCGTCCGTGTAAGGGGGCACACCCCGGAGACGCGTGCCGCCTCTTCGGACATGCCAGCACACCATCCCGCATGTATGAGGGCCCGGTGCGACGCTCGGGTGGCATTGCTACCCCCCCCACGGCCCCCGTCCCGCCTAACCCTGTAACGTTTGACCACGGGATCTAGCCCTTTGACTTTGCACGGACGGGTTTTGACCAGTGGAACTATCGACCCGGCCGTGTTAGGTCAGCCTATACGAACACTTTAGAGCAACATCCGGGCCAAACCCACAGTAAGATCCCCTCCGTGTAGACGCGATGCGTCCGTTTCCCCCCTTCAAGTGCGGGCGGCGGCGCCGTCCGTGTGAGGGGGCACACCCCGGAGACGCGTGCCGCCTCTTCGGACATGCCAGCACACCACCCCGCATGTATGAGGGCCCGGTGCGACGCTCGGGTGGCATTGCTACCCCCCAACGGCCCCCGTCCCGCCTAACCCTGTAGCGTTTGACCACGGGATCTAGCCCTTTGACTTTGCACGGACGGGTTTTGACCAGTGGAACTATAGACCCGGTCGTGTTAGGTCAGCCCATATGAACACATTAGAGCAACATCTGTGCCAAATCCACAGTAAGATCCCCTCCGTGTAGACCCGACGTGTCCGTTTCCCCCTCCAGGTGCCGGCGTCGGCGCCGTCCGTGTGAGGGGGCACACCCCGGAGACGCGTGCCGCCTCTTCGGACATGCCAGCACACCACCCCGCATGTATGAGGGCCCGGTGCGACGCTCGGGTGGCATTGCTACCCCCCCCCACGGCCCCCGTCCCGCCTAACCCTGTAGCGTTTGACCACGGGATCTAACCCTTTGACTTTGCACGGACGCGTTATGACCAGTGGAACTATCCACCCGGTCTTGTTAGGTCAGCCCATACGAACACTTTAGAGCAACATCCGGGCCAAACCCACAGTAATATCCCTTCCCTGTAGACCCGACGCGTCCGTTTCCCCCCTTCAGGTGCCGGCGGCGGCGCCGTCCGTCTGAGGGGGCACACCCCGGAGACGCGTGCCGCCTCTTCGGACATGCCTGCACGCCACCCCGCATGTATGAGGGCCCGGTGCGACGCTCGGGTGGCATTGCTACCCCCCACGGCCCCCGTCCCGCCTAACCCTGTAGCGTTTGACCACGGGATCTAGCCCTTTGACTTTGCACGGACGGGTATTGACCAGTGGAACTATCCACCCGGTCGTGTTAGGTCAGCCCATACGAACACTTTAGAGCAACATCTGGGCCAAACCCACAGTAAGATCCCCTCCCTGTAGACCCGACGCGTCCGTTTCCCCCCTCCAGGTGCCGGCGGCGGCGCCGTCCGTGTGAGGGGGCACACCCCGGAGACGCGTGCCGCCTCTTCGGACATGCCAGCACACCATCCCGCATGTATGAGGGCCCGGTGCGACGCTCGGGTGGCATTGATACCCCCCGCCACGGCCCCCATCCCGCCTAACCCTGTAGCGTTTGACCACGAGATCTAGCCCTTTGACTTTGCTCGGACGGGTTTTGACCAATGGAACTATCCACCCGGACGTGTAAGGTCAGCCCATACAAACACTTTAGAGCAACATCCGAGCCAAACCCACAGTAAGATCCCCTCCCTGTAGACCCGACGCGTCCGTTTCCCCCCTTCAGGTGCCGGCGGCGTCGCCGTTTGTGTGAGGGGGCACACCTCGGAGACGCGTGCCGCCTCTTTGGACATGCCAGCACACCACCCCGCATGTATGAGGGCCCGGTGCGATGCTCGGGTGGCATTGCTACCCCCCCCCCACGGCCCCCGTCCCGCCTAACCCTGTAGCGTTTGACCACGGGGATCTAGCCCTTTGACTTTGCACGGACGGGTTTTGACTAGTGGAACTATCCACCCGGTCGTGTTAGGTCAGCCCATACGAACACTTTAGAGCAACATCCGGGCCAAACCCACAGTAAGATCCCCTCCCTGTAGACCCGACGCGTCCGTTTCCCCCCTCCAAGTGCCGGCGGCGGCGCCGTCCGTGTAAGGGGGCACACCCCGGAGACGCGTGCCGCCTCTTCGGACATGCCAGCACACCATCCCGCATGTATGAGGGCCCGGTGCGACGCTCGGGTGGCATTGCTACCCCCCCCACGGCCCCCGTCCCGCCTAACCCTGTAACGTTTGACCACGGGATCTAGCCCTTTGACTTTGCACGGACGGGTTTTGACCAGTGGAACTATCGACCCGGCCGTGTTAGGTCAGCCTATACGAACACTTTAGAGCAACATCCGGGCCAAACCCACAGTAAGATCCCCTCCGTGTAGACGCGATGCGTCCGTTTCCCCCCTTCAAGTGCGGGCGGCGGCGCCGTCCGTGTGAGGGGGCACACCCCGGAGACGCGTGCCGCCTCTTCGGACATGCCAGCACACCACCCCGCATGTATGAGGGCCCGGTGCGACGCTCGGGTGGCATTGCTACCCCCCCCCCACGGCCCCCGTCCCGCCTCACCCTGTAGCGTTTGACCACGGGATCTAGCCCTTTGACTTTGCACGGACGGGTTTTGACCAGTGGAACTATCCACCCGGTCGTGTTAGGTCAGCCCATACGAACACTTTAGAGCAACATCCGGGCCAAACCCACAGTAAGATCCCCTCCCTGTAGACCCGACGCGTCCGTTTCCCCCCTTCAGGTGCCGGCGGCGGCGCCGTCCGTGTGAGGGGGCACACCCCGGAGACGCGTGCCGCCTCTTCGGACATGCCAGCACACCACCCCGCATGTATGAGGGCCCGGTGCGACGCTCGGGTGGCATTGCTACCCCCCCCCACGGCCCCCGTCCGGCCTAACCCTGTAGCGTTTGACCACGGGATCTAGCCCTTTGACTTTGCACGGACGGGGTTTGACCAGTGGAACTATCGACCAGGTCGTGTAAGGTCAGCCTATACGAACACTTTAGAGCAACATCCGGGCCAAACCCACAGTAAGATCCCCTCCCTGTAGACCCGACGTGTCCGTTTCCCCCCTTCAGGTGCCGGCGGCGGCGCCGTCCGTGTGAGGGGGCACACCCCGGAGACGCGTGCCGCCTCTTCGGACATGCCAGCACACCACCTCGCATGTATGAGGGCCCGGTGCGACGCTCGGGTGGCATTGCTACCCCCCAACGGCCCCCGTCCCGCCTAACCCTGTAGCGTTTGACCACGGGATCTAGCCCTTTGACTTTGCACGGACGGGTTTTGACAAGTGGAACTATAGACCCGGTCGTGTTAGGTCAGCCCATATGAACACATTAGAGCAACATCTGTGCCAAATCCACAGTAAGATCCCCTCCGTGTAGACCCGACCTGTCCGTTTCCCCCTCCAGGTGCCGGCGTCGGCGCCGTCCGTGTGAGGGGGCACACCCCGGAGACGCGTGCCGCCTCTTCGGACATGCCAGCACACCACCCCGCATGTATGAGGGCCCGGTGCGACGCTCGGGTGGCATTGCTACCCCCCCCCCCCACGGCCCCCGTCCCGCCTAACCCTGTAGCGTTTGACCACGGGATCTAACCCTTTGACTTTGCACGGACGCGTTTTGACCAGTGGAACTATCCACCCGGTCTTGTTAGGTCAGCCCATACGACCACTTTAGAGCAACATCCGGGCCAAACCCACAGTAATATCCCCTCCCTGTAGACCCGACGCGTCCGTTTCCCCCCTTCAGGTGCCGGCGGCGGCGCCGTCCGTGTGAGGGGGCACACCCCGGAGACGCGTGCCGCCTCTTCGGACATGCCTGCACGCCACCCCGCATGTATGAGGGCCCGGTGCGACGCTCGGGTGGCATTGCTACCCCCACGGCCCCCGTCCCGCCTAACCCTGTAGCGTTTGACCACGGGATCTAGCCCTTTGACTTTGCACGGATGGGTTTTGACCAGTGGAACTATCCACCCGGTCGTGTTAGGTCAGCCCATACGAACACTTTAGAGCAACATCCGGGCCAAACCCACAGTAAGATCCCCTCCCTGTAGACCCGACGCGTCCGTTTCCCCCCTCCAGGTGCCGGCGGCGGCGCCGTCCGTGTGAGGGGGCACACCCCGGAGACGCGTGCCGCCTCTTCGGACATGCCAGCACACCATCCCGCATGTATGAGGGCCCGGTGCGACGCTCGGGTGGCATTGATACCCCCCCCCCCCACGGCCCCCATCCCGCCTAACCCTGTAGCGTTTGACCACGAGATCTAGCCCTTTGACTTTGCTCGGACGGGTTTTGACCAGTGGAACTATCCACCCGGACGTGTAAGGTCAGCCCATACAAACACTTTAGAGCAACATCCGAGCCAAACCCACAGTAAGATCCCCTCCCTGTAGACCCGACGCGTCCGTTTCCCCCCTTCAGGTGCCGGCGGCGGCGCCGTCTGTGTGAGGGGGCACACCCCGGAGACGCGTGCCGCCTCTTTGGACATGCCAGCACACCACCCCGCATGTATGAGGTCCCGGTGCGATGCTCGGGTGGCATTGCTACCCCCCCCCCCACGGCCCCCGTCCCGCCTAACCCTGTAGCGTTTGACCACGGGATCTAGCCCTTTGACTTTGCACGGACGGGTTTTGACTAGTGGCACTATCCACCCGGTCGTGTTAGGTCAGCCCATACGAACACTTTAGAGCAACATCCGGCCCAAACCCACAGTAAGATCCCCTCCCTGTAGACCCGACGCGTCCGTTTCCCCCCTCCAGGTGCCGGCGGCGGCGCCGTCCGTGTAAGGGGGCACACCCCGGAGACGCGTGCCGCCTCTTCGGACATGCCAGCACACCATCCCGCATGTATGAGGGCCCGGTGCGACGCTCGGGTGGCATTGCTACCCCCCCCCCACGGCCCCCGTCCCGCCTAACCCTGTAACGTTTGACCACGGGATCTAGCCCTTTGACTTTGCACGGACGGGTTTTGACCAGTGGAACTATCGACCCGGTCGTGTTAGGTCAGCCTATACGAATACTTTAGAGCAACATCCGGGCCAAACCCACAGTAAGATCCCCTCCGTGTAGACGCGATGCGTCCGTTTCCCCCCTCCAAGTGCGGGCGGCGGCGCCGTCCGTGTGAGGGGGCACACCCCGGAGACGCGTGCCGCCTCTTCGGACATGCCAGCACACCACCCCGCATGTATGAGGGCCCGGTCCGACGCTCGGGTGGCATTGCTACCCCCCCCCCCCCACGGCCCCCGTCCCGCCTAACCCTGTAGCGTTTGACCACGGGATCTAGCCCTTTGACTTTGCACGGACAGGTTTTGACCAGTGGTACTATCCACCCGGTCGTGTTAGGTCAGCCCATACGAACACTTCAGAGCAACATCCGGGCCAAACCCACAGTAAGATCCCCTCCCTGTAGACCCGACGCGTCCGTTTCCCCCCTTCAGGTGCCGGCGGCGGCGCCGTCCGTGTGAGGGTGCACACCCCGGAGACGCGTGCCGCCTCTTCGGACATGCCAGCACACCACCCCGCATGTATGAGGGCCCGGTGCGACGCTCGGGTGGCATTGCTACCCCCCCCACGGCCCCCGTCCGGCCTAACCCTGTAGCGTTTGACCACGGGATCTAGCCCTTTGACTTTGCACGGACGGGTTTTGACCAGTGGAACTATCGACCAGATCGTCTAAGGTCAGCCTATACGAACACTTTAGAGCAACATCCGGGCCAAACCCATAGTAAGATCCCCTCCCTGTGGACCCGACGTGTCCGTTTCCCCCCTTCAGGTGCCGGCGGCGGCGCCGTCCGTGTGAGGGGGCACACCTCGGAGACGCGTGCCGCCTCTTCGGACATGCCAGCACACCACCCCGCATGTATGAGGGCCCGGTGCGACGCTCGGGTGGCATTGCTACCCCCCAACGGCCCCCGTCCCGCCTAACCCTGTAGCGTTTGACCACGGGATCTAGCCCTTTGACTTTGCACGGACGGGTTTTGACCAGTGGAACTATAGACCCGGTCGTGTTAGGTCAGCCCATATGAACACATTAGAGCAACATCCGGGCCAAATCCACAGTAAGATCCCCTCCGTGTAGACCCGACCTGTCCGTTTCCCCCTCCAGGTGCCGGCGTCGGCGCCGTCCGTGTGAGGGGGCACACCCCGGAGACGCGTGCCGCCTCTTCGGACATGCCAGCACACCACCCCGCATGTATGAGGGCCCGGTGCGACGCTCGGGTGGCATTGCTACCCCCCCCCACGGCCCCCGTCCCGCCTAACCCTGTAGCGTTTGACCACGGGATCTAGCCCTTTCACTTTGCACGGACGCGTTTTGACCGGTGGAACTATCCACCCGGTCTTGTTAGGTCAGCCCATACGAACACTTTAGAGCAACATCCGGGCCAAACCCACAGTAATATCCCCTCCCTGTAGACCCGACGCGTCCGTTTCCCCCCTTCAGGTGCCGGCGGCGGCGCCGTCCGTGTGAGGGGGCACACCCCGGAGACGCGTGCCGCCTCTTCGGACATGCCTGCACGCCACCCCGCATGTATGAGGGCCCGGTGCGACGCTCGGGTGGCATTGCTACCCCCCCACGGCCCCCGTCCCGCCTAACCCTGTAGCGTTTGACCACGGGATCTAGCCCTTTGACTTTGCACGGACGGGTTTTGACCAGTGGAACTATCCACCCGGTCGTGTTAGGTCAGCCCATACGAACACTTTAGAGCAACATCCGGGCCAAACCCACAGTAAGATCCCCTCCCTGTAGACCCGACGCGTCCGTTTCCCCCCTTCAGGTGCCGGCGGCGGCGCCGTCCGTGTGAGGGGGCACACCCCGGAGACGCGTGCCGCCTCTTCGGACATGCCAGCACACCACCCCGCTTGTATGAGGGCCCGGTGCGACGCTTGGGTGGCATTGCTACCCCCCCCCCCCCACGGCCCCCGTCCCGCCTAACCCTGTAGCGTTTGACCACGGGATCTAGCCCTTTGACTTTGCACGGACGGGTTTTGACCAGTGGAACTATCGACCCGGTCATGTTAGGTCAGCCTATACGAACACTTTAGAGCAACATCCGGGCCAAACCCACAGTAAGATCCCCTCCCTGTAGACCCGACGTGTCCGTTTCCCCCCTTCAGGTGCCGGCGGCGGCGCCGTCCGTGTGAGGGGGCACACCCCGGAGACGCGTGCCGCCTCTTCGGACATGCCAGCACACCACCCCGCATGTATGAGAGCCCGGTGCGACGCTCGGGTGGCATTGCTACCCCCCAACGGCCCCCGTCCCGCCTAACCCTGTGGCGTTTGACCACGGGATCTAGCCCTTTGACTTTGCACGGACGGGTTTTGACCAGCGGAACTATCGACCCGGTCGTGTTAGGTCAGCCCATACAAACACTTTAGAGCAACATCCGGGCGAAACCCACAGTAAGATCCCCTCCGTGTAGACCCGACGCGTCCGTTTCCCCCTCCAGGTTCCGGCGTCGGGGGCACACCCCGGAGACGTGTGCCGCCGCTTCGAACATGCCAGCACACCACCCCGCATGTATGAGGGCCCGGTGCGACGCTCGGGTGGCATTGCTACCCCCCCCACGGCCCCGTCCCGCCTAACCCTGTAGCGTTTGACCACGGGATCTAGCCCTTTGACTTTGCACGGACGCGTTTTGACCAGTGGAACTATCCACCCGGTCGTGTTAGGTCAGCCCATACGAACACTTTAGAGCAACATCCGGGCCAAACCCACAGTAAGATCCCCTCCCTGTAAACCCGACGCCTCCGTTTCCCCCCTTCAGGTGCCGGCGGCGGCGCCGTCCGTGTGAGGGGGCACACCCAGGAGACGCGTGCCGCCTCTTCGGACATACCAGCACACCATCCCGCATGTATGAGGGCCCGGTGCGACGCTCGGGTCGCATTGCTACCCCCCACGGCCCCCGTTCCGCCTAACCCTGCAGCGTTTGACCACGGGATCTAGCCCTTTGACTTTGCACGGACGCGTTTTGACCAGTGGAACTATCCACCCGGTCGTGTTAGGTCAGCCCATACGAACACTTTAGAGCAACATCCGGGCCAAACCCACAGTAAGATCCCCTCCCTGTAAACCCGACGCCTCCGTTTCCCCCCTTCAGGTGCCGGCGGCGGCGCCGTCCGTGTGAGGGGGCACACCCAGGAGACGCGTGCCGCCTCTTCGGACATACCAGCACACCATCCCGCATGTATGAGGGCCCGGTGCGACGCTCGGGTCGCATTGCTACCCCCCACGGCCCCCGTCCCGCCTAACCCTGCAGCGTTTGACCACGGGATCTAGCCCTTTGACTTTGCACGGACGGGTTTTGACCAGTGGAACTATCCACCCGGTCTTGTTAGGTCAGCCCATACGAACACTTTAGAGCAACATCCGGGCCAAACCCACACTAAGATCCCCTCCCTGTAGACCCGACCCGTCCGTTTCCCCCCTTCAGGTGCCGGCGGCGGCGCCGTCCGTGTGAGGGGGCACACCCCAGAGACGCGTGCCGCCTCTTCGGACATGCCAGCACACCACCCCGCATGTATGAGGGCCCGGTGCGACGCTCGGGTGGCATTGCTACCCCCCCCCCACGGCCCCCGTCCGGCCTAACCCTGTAGCGTTTGACCACGGGATCTAGCACTTTGACTTTGCACGGACGGGTTTTGACCAGTGGAACTATCCACCCGGTCGTGTTAGGTCAGCCCATACGAACACTTTAGAGCAACATCCGGGCCAAACCCACAGTAAGATCCCCTCCCTTTAGACCCGACGCGTCCGTTTCCCCCCTCCAGGTGCCGGCGGCGGCGCCGTCCGTGTGAGGGGGCACACCCCGGAGACGCGTGCCGCCTCTTCGGACATGCCAGCACACCACCCCGCATGTATGAGGGCCCGGTGCGACGCTCGGGTGGCATTGCTACCCCCCCCCACGGCCCCCGTCCGGCCTAACCCTGTAGCGTTTGACCACGGGATCTAGCCCTTTGACTTTGCACGGACGGGTTTTGACCAGTGGAACTATCCACCCGGTCGTGTTAGGTCAGCCCATACGAACACTTTAGAGCAACATCCGGGCCAAACCCACAGTAAGATCCCCTCCCTTTAGACCCGACGCGTCCGTTTCCCCCCTCCAGGTGCCGGCGGCGGCGCCGTCCGTGTGAGGGGGCACACCCCGGAGACGCGTGCCGCCTCTTCGGACATGCCAGCACACCACCCCGCATGTATGAGGGCCCGGTGCGACGCTCGGGTGGCATTGCTACCCCCCCACGGCCCCCGTCCCGCCTAACCCTGTAGCGTTTGACCACGGGATCTAGCCCTTTGACTTTGCACGGACGGGTTTTGACCAGTGGAACTATCCACCCGGTCGTGTTAGGTCAGCCCATACGAACACTTTAGAGCAACATCCGGGCCAAACCCACAGTAAGATCCCCTCCCTGTAGACCCGACGCGTCCGTTTCCCCCCTCCAGGTGCCGGCGGCGGCGCCGTCCGTGTGAGGGGGCACCCCCCGGAGACGCGTGCCGCCTCTTCGGACATGCCAACACACCATCCCGCATGTATGAGGGCCCGGTGCGACGCTCGGGTGGCATTGCTACCCCCCGCCCCCCCCCCCGCCTAACCCTGTAGCGTTTGACCACGGGATCTAGCCCTTTGACTTTGCACGGACACGTTTTAACCAGTGGAACTATCCACCCGGTCGTGTTAGGTCAGCCCATACGAACACTTTAGAGCAACATCCAGGCCAAACCCACAGTAAGATCCCCTCCCTGTAGACCCGACGCGTCCGTTTCCCCCCTTCAGGTGCCGGCGGCGGCGCCGTCCGTGTGAGGGGGCACACCCCGGAGACGCGTGCCGCCTCTTCGGACATGCCAGCACACCACCCCGCATGTATGAGGGCCCGGTGCGATGCTCGGGTGGCATTGCTATCCCCCCCCCACGGCCCCCGTCCCGCCTAACCCTGTAGCGTTTGACCACGGGATCTAGCACTTTGACTTTGCACGGACGGGTTTTGACTAGTGGAACTATCCACCCGGTCGTGTTAGGTCAGCCCATACGAACACTTTAGAGCAACATCCGGGCCAAACCCACAGTAAGATCCCCTCCCTTTAGACCCGACGCGTCCGTTTCCCCCCTCCAGGTGCCGGCGGCGGCGCCGTCCGTGTGAGGGGGCACACCCCGGAGACGCGTGCCGCCTCTTCGGACATGCCTGCACACCACCCCGCATGTATGAGGGCCCGGTGCGACGCTCGGGTGGCATTGCTACCCCCCACGGCCCCCGTCCCGCCTAACCCTGTAGCGTTTGACCACGGGATCTAGCCCTTTGACTTTGCACGGACGGGTTTTGACCAGTGGAACTATCGACCCGGTCATGTTAGGTCAGCCTATACGAACACTTTAGAGCAACATCCGGGCCAAACCCACAGTAAGATCCCCTCCCTGTAGACCCGACGTGTCCGTTTCCCCCCTTCAGGTGCCGGCGGCGGCGCCGTCCGTGTGAGGGGGCACACCCCGGAGACGCGTGCCGCCTCTTCGGACATGCCTGCACACCACCCCGCATGTATGAGGGCCCGGTGCGACGCTCGGGTGGCATTGCTACCCCCCACGGCCCCCGTCCCGCCTAACCCTGTAGCGTTTGACCACGGGATCTAGCCCTTTGACTTTGCACGGACGGGTTTTGACCAGTGGAACTATCGACCCGGTCATGTTAGGTCAGCCTATACGAACACTTTAGAGCAACATCCGGGCCAAACCCACAGTAAGATCCCCTCCCTGTAGACCCGACGTGTCCGTTTCCCCCCTTCAGGTGCCGGCGGCGGCGCCGTCCGTGTGAGGGGGCACACCCCGGAGACGCGTGCCGCCTCTTCGGACATGCCAGCACACCACCCCGCATGTATGAGAGCCCGGTGCGACGCTCGGGTGGCATTGCTA
The DNA here is from genome assembly GCF_056163025.1 of Triticum urartu. Lineage (NCBI taxonomy): Eukaryota > Viridiplantae > Streptophyta > Magnoliopsida > Poales > Poaceae > Triticum > Triticum urartu. Next base: position 12,506,279 of record NC_141879.1, read on the forward strand.
CCCCCCAACGGCCCCCGTCCCGCCTAACCCTGTGGCGTTTGACCACGGGATCTAGCCCTTTGACTTTGCACGGACGGGTTTTGACCAGCGGAACTATCGACCCGGTCGTGTTAGGTCAGCCCATACAAACACTTTAGAGCAACATCCGGGCGAAACCCACAGTAAGATCCCCTCCGTGTAGACCCGACGTGTCCGTTTCCCCCTCCAGGTTCCGGCGTCGGCGCCGTCCGTGTGAGGGGGCACACCCCGGAGACGTGTGCCGCCGCTGCGAACATGCCAGCACACCACCCCGCATGTATGAGGGCCCGGTGCGACGCTCGGGTGGCATTGCTACCCCCCCCCACGGCCCCGTCCCGCCTAACCCTGCAGCGTTTGACCACGGGATCTAGCCCTTTGACTTTGCACGGACACGTTTTAACCAGTGGAACTATCCACCCGGTCGTGTTAGGTCAGCCCATACGAACACTTTAGAGCAACATCCAGGCCAAACCCACAGTAAGATCCCCTCCCTGTAGACCCGACGCGTCCGTTTCGCCCCTTCAGGTGCCGGCGGCGGCGCCGTCCGTGTGAGGGGGCACACCCCGGAGACGCGTGCCGCCTCTTCGGACATGCCAGCACACCACCCCGCATGTATGAGGGCCCGGTGCGACGCTCGGGTGGCATTGCTACCCCCCCACGGCCCCCGTCCCGCCTAACCCTGTAGCGTTTGACCACGGGATGTAGCACTTTGACTTTGCACGGACGGGTTTTGACAAGTGGAACTATCCACCCGGTCGTGTTAGGTCAGCCCATACGAACACTTTAGAGCAACATCCGGGCCAAACCCACAGTAAGATCCCCTCCCTTTAGACCCGACGCGTCCGTTTCCCCCCTCCAGGTGCCGGCGGCGGCGCCGTCCGTGTGAGGGGGCACACCCCGGAGACGCGTGCCGCCTCTTCGGACATGCCTGCACACCACCCCGCATGTATGAGGGCCCGGTGCGACGCTCGGGTGGCATTGCTACCCCCCACGGCCCCCGTCCCGCCTAACCCTGTAGCGTTTGACCACGGGATCTAGCCCTTTGACTTTGCACGGACGGGTTTTGACCAGTGGAACTATCGACCCGGTCATGTTAGGTCAGCCTATACGAACACTTTAGAGCAACATCCGGGCCAAACCCACAGTAAGATCCCCTCCCTGTAGACCCGACGTGTCCGTTTCCCCCCTTCAGGTGCCGGCGGCGGCGCCGTCCGTGTGAGGGGGCACACCCCGGAGACGCGTGCCGCCTCTTCGGACATGCCAGCACACCACCCCGCATGTATGAGAGCCCGGTGCGACGCTCGGGTGGCATTGCTACCCCCCAACGGCCCCCGTCCCGCCTAACCCTGTGGCGTTTGACCACGGGATCTAGCCCTTTGACTTTGCACGGACGGGTTTTGACCAGCGGAACTATCGAGCCGGTCGTGTTAGGTCAGCCCATACAAACACTTTAGAGCAACATCCGGGCGAAACCCACAGTAAGATCCCCTCCGTGTAGACCCGACGCGTCCGTTTCCCCCTCCAGGTTCCGGCGTCGGCGCCGTCCGTGTGAGGGGGCACACCCCGGAGACGTGTGCCGCCGCTTCGAACATGCCAGCACACCACCCCGCATGTATGAGGGCCCGGTGCGACGCTCGGGTGGCATTGCTACCCCCCCCCCCCCCACGGCCCCGTCCCGCCTAACCCTGTAGCGTTTGACCACGGGATCTAGCCCTTTGACTTTGCACGGACGGGTTTTGACCAGTGGAACTATCCACCCGGTCTTGTTAGGTCAGCCCATACGAACACTTTAGAGCAACATCCGGGCCAAACCCACACTAAGATCCCCTCCCTGTAGACCCGACCCGTCCGTTTCCCCCCTTCAGGTGCCGGCGGCGGCGCCGTCCGTGTGAGGGGGCACACCCCAGAGACGCGTGCCGCCTCTTCGAACATGCCAGCACACCACCCCGCATGTATGAGGGCCCGGTGCGACGCTCGGGTGGCATTGCTACCCCCCCCCCCCCCCCCACGGCCCCGTCCCGCCTAACCCTGTAGCGTTTGACCACGGGATCTAGCCCTTTGACTTTGCACGGACACGTTTTAACCAGTGGAACTATCCACCCGGTCGTGTTAGGTCAGCCCATACGAACACTTTAGAGCAACATCCGGGCCAAACCCACAGTAAGATCCCCTCCCTGTAGACCCGACGCGTCCGTTTCCCCCCTTCAGGTGCCGGCGGCGGCGCCGTCCGTGTGAGGGGGCACACCCCGGAGACCCGTGCCGCCTCTTCGGACATGCCAGCACACCACCGCGCATGTATGAGGGCGCGGTGCGACGCTCGGGTGGCATTGCTACCCCCCCACGGCCCCCGTCCCGCCTAACCCTGCAGCGTTTGACCACGGGATCTAACCCTTTGACTTTGCACGGACGGGTTTTGACCAGTGGAACTATCCACCCGGTCGTGTTAGGTCAGCCCATACGAACACTTTAGAGCAACATCCGGGCCAAACCCACAGTAAGATCCCCTCCCTATAGACCCGACGCGTCCGTTTCCCCCCTCCAGGTGCCGGCGGCGGCGCCGTCCGTGTGAGGGGGCACCCCCCGGAGACGCGTGCCGCCTCTTCGGACATGCCAGCACACCATCCCGCATGTATGAGGGCCCGGTGCGACGCTCGGGTGGCATTGATACCCCCCCCCCCACGGCCCCCATCCCGCCTAACCCTGTAGCGTTTGACCACGGGATCTAGCCCTTTGACTTTGCACGGACGGGTTTTGACCAGTGGAACTATCCACCCGGTCGTGTTAGGTCAGCCCATACAAACACTTTAGAGGAACATCCGAGCCAAACCCACAGTAAGATCCCCTCCCTGTAGACCCGACGCGTCCGTTTCCCCCCTTCAGGGCTCGGCGGCGGCGCCGTCCGTGTGAGGGGGCACACCCCGGAGACGCGTGCCGCCTCTTCGGACATGCCAGCACACCACCCCGCATGTATGAGGGACCGATGCGATGCTCGGGTGGCATTGCTATCCCCCCCCCCACGGCCCCCGTCCCGCCTAACCCTGTAGCGTTTGACCACGGGATCTAGCACTTTGACTTTGCACGGACGGGTTTTGACTAGTGGAACTATCCACCCGGTCGTGTTAGGTCAGCCCATACGAACACTTTAGAGCAACATCCGGGCCAAACCCACAGTAAGATCCCCTCCCTTTAGACCCGACGCGTCCGTTTCCCCCCTCCAGGTGCCGGCGGCGGCGCCGTCCGTGTGAGAGGGCACACCCCGGAGACGCATGCCGCCTCTTTGGACGTGCCAGCACACCACCCCGCTTGTATGAGGGCCCGGTGCGACGCTTGGGTGGCATTGCTACCCCCCCCCCCCCCCACGGCCCCCGTCCCGCCTAACCCTGTAGCGTTTGACCACGGGATCTAGCACTTTGACTTTGCACGGACGGGTTTTGACCAGTGGAACTATCGACCCGGTCGTGTTAGGTCAGCCTATACGAACACTTTAGAGCAACATCCGGGCCAAACCCACAGTAAGATCCCCTCCCTGTAGACCCGACGTGTCCGTTTCCCCCCTTCAGGTGCCGGCGGCGGCGCCGTCCGTGTGAGGGGGCACACCCCGGAGACGCGTGCCGCCTCTTCGGACATGCCAGCACACCACCCCGCATGTATGAGAGCCCGGTGCGACGCTCGGGTGGCATTGCTACCCCCCAACAGCCCCCGTCCCGCCTAACCCTGTGGCGTTTGACCACGGGATCTAGCCCTTTGACTTTGCACGGACGGGTTTTGACCAGTGGAACTATCGACCCGGTCGTGTTAGGTCAGCCCATACAAACACTTTAGAGCAACATCCGGGCGAAACCCACAGTAAGATCCCCTCCGTGTAGACCCGACGCCTCCGTTTCCCCCTCCAGGTTCCGGCGTCGGCGCCGTCCGTGTGAGGGGGCACACCCCGGAGACGCGTGCCGCTGCTTTGAACATGCCAGCACACCACCCCGCATGTATGAGGGCCCGGTGCGACGCTCGGGTGGCATTGCTACCCCCCCCCCCCCCCCCGCCCCCCACGGCCCCGTCCCGCCTAACCCTGTAGCGTTTGACCACGGGATCTAGCCCTTTGACTTTGCACAGACACGTTTTAACCAGTGGAACTATCCACCCGGTCGTGTTAGGTCAGCCCATACGAACACTTTAGAGCAACATCCAGGCCAAACCCATAGTAAGATCCCCTCCCTGTAGACCCGACGCGTCCGTTTCCCCCCGTCAGGTGCCGGCGGCGGCGCCGTCCGTGTGAGGGGGCACACCCCGGAGACGCGTGCCGCCTCTTCGGACATGCCTGCACACCACCCCGCATGTATGAGGGCCCGGTGCGACGCTCGGGTGGCATTGCTACCCCCCACGGCCCCCGTCCCGCCTAACCCTGTAGCGTTTGACCACGGGATCTAGCCCTTTGACTTTGCACGGACACGTTTTAACCAGTGGAACTATCCACCCGGTCGTGTTAGGTCAGCCCATACGAACACTTTAGAGCAACATCCGGGCCAAACCCACAGTAAGATCCCCTCCCTGTAGACCCGACGCGTCCGTTTCCCCCCTTCAGGTGCCGGCGGCGGCGCCGTCCGTGTGAGGGGGCACACCCCGGAGACCCGTGCCGCCTCTTCGGACATGCCAGCACACCACCCCGCATGTATGAGGGCCCGGTGCGACGCTCGGGTGGCATTGCTACCCCCCCACGGCCCCCGTCCCGCCTAACCCTGCAGCGTTTGACCACGGGATCTAACCCTTTGACTTTGCACGGATGGGTTTTGACCAGTGGAACTATCCACCCGGTCGTGTTAGGTCAGCCCATACGAACACTTTAGAGCAACATCCGGGCCAAACCCACAGTAAGATCCCCTCCCTATAGACCCGACGCGTCCGTTTCCCCCCTCCAGGTGCCGGCGGCGGCGCCGTCCGTGTGAGCGGGCACCCCCCGGAGACGCGTGCCGCCTCTTCGGACATGCCAGCACACCATCCCGCATGTATGAGGGCCCGGTGCGACGCTCGGGTGGCATTGATACCCCCCCCCCCCACGGCCCCCATCCCGCCTAACCCTGTAGCGTTTGACCACGGGATCTAGCCCTTTGACTTTGCACGGACGGGTTTTGACCAGTGGAACTATCCACCCGGTCGTGTTAGGTCAGCCCATACAAACACTTTAGAGGAACATCCGAGCCAAACCCACAGTAAGATCCCCTCCCTGTAGACCCGACGCGTCCGTTTCCCCCCTTCAGGGCTCGGCGGCAGCGCCGTCCGTGTGAGGGGGCACACCCCGGAGACGCGTGCCGCCTCTTCGGACATGCCAGCACACCACCCCGCATGTATGAGGGCCCGATGCGATGCTCGGGTGGCATTGCTATCCCCCCCCACGGCCCCCGTCCCGCCTAACCCTGTAGCGTTTGACCACGGGATCTAGCACTTTGACTTTGCACGGACGGGTTTTGACTAGTGGAACTATCCACCCGGTCGTGTTAGGTCAGCCCATACGAACACTTTAGAGCAACATCCGGGCCAAACCCACAGTAAGATCCCCTCCCTTTAGACCCGACGCGTCCGTTTCCCCCCTCCAGGTGCCGGCGGCGGCGCCGTCCGTGTGAGAGGGCACACCCCGGAGACGCATGCCGCCTCTTCGGACGTGCCAGCACACCACCCCGCTTGTATGAGGGCCCGGTGCGACGCTTGGGTGGCATTGCTACCCCCCCCCCCCACGGCCCCCGTCCCGCCTAACCCTGTAGCGTTTGACCATGGGATCTAGCACTTTGACTTTGCACGGACGGGTTTTGACCAGTGGAACTATCGACCCGGTCGTGTTAGGTCAGCCTATACGAACACTTTAGAGCAACATCCGGGCCAAACCCACAGTAAGATCCCCTCCCTGTAGACCCGACGTGTCCGTTTCCCCCCTTCAGGTGCCGGCGGCGGCGCCGTCCGTGTGAGGGGGCACACCCCGGAGACGCGTGCCGCCTCTTCGGACATGCCAGCACACCACCCCGCATGTATGAGAGCCCGGTGCGACGCTCGGGTGGCATTGCTACCCCCCAACAGCCCCCGTCCCGCCTAACCCTGTGGCGTTTGACCACGGGATCTAGCCCTTTGACTTTGCACGGACGGGTTTTGACCAGTGGAACTATCGACCCGGTCGTGTTAGGTCAGCCCATACAAACACTTTAGAGCAACATCCGGGCGAAACCCACAGTAAGATCCCCTCCGTGTAGACCCGACGCCTCCGTTTCCCCCTCCAGGTTCCGGCGTCGGCGCCGTCCGTGTGAGGGGGCACACCCCGGAGACGCGTGCCGCTGCTTTGAACATGCCAGCACACCACCCCGCATGTATGAGGGCCCGGTGCGACGCTCGGGTGGCATTGCTAGCCCCCCCCCCCCGCCCCCCACGGCCCCGTCCCGCCTAACCCTGTAGCGTTTGACCACGGGATCTAGCCCTTTGACTTTGCACAGACACGTTTTAACCAGTGGAACTATCCACCCGGTCGTGTTAGGTCAGCCCATACGAACACTTTAGAGCAACATCCAGGCCAAACCCATAGTAAGATCCCCTCCCTGTAGACCCGACGCGTCCGTTTCCCCCCTTCAGGTGCCGGCGGCGGCGCCGTCCGTGTGAGGGGGCACACCCCGGAGACGCGTGCCGCCTCTTCGGACATGCCTGCACACCACCCCGCATGTATGAGGGCCCGGTGCGACGCTCGGGTGGCATTGCTACCCCCCACGGCCCCCGTCCCGCCTAACCCTGTAGCGTTTGACCACGGGATCTAGCCCTTTGACTTTGCACGGACGCGTTTTGACCAGTGGAACTATCCACCCGGTCGTGTTAGGTCAGCCCATACGAACACTTTAGAGCAACATCCGGGCCAAACCCACAGTAAGATCCCCTCCCTGTAGACCCGACGCGTCCGTTTCCCCCCTTCAGGTGCCGGCGGCGGCGCCGTCCGTGTGAGGGGGCACACCCCGGAGACCCGTGCCGCCTCTTCGGACATGCCAGCACACCACCCCGCATGTATGAGGGCCCGGTGCGACGCTCGGGTGGCATTGCTACCCCCCCACGGCCCCCGTCCCGCCTAACCCTGCAGCGTTTGACCACGGGATCTAACCCTTTGACTTTGCACGGACAGGTTTTGACCAGTGGAACTATCCACCCGGTCGTGTTAGGTCAGCCCATACGAACACTTTAGAGCAACATCCGGGCCAAACCCACAGTAAGATCCCCTCCCTATAGACCCGACGCGTCCGTTTCCCCCCTCCAGGTGCCGGCGGCGGCGCCGTCCGTGTGAGGGGGCACCCCCCGGAGACGCGTGCCGCCTCTTCGGACATGCCAGCACACCATCCCGCATGTATGAGGGCCCGGTGCGACGCTCGGGTGGCATTGATACCCCCCCCCCCACGGCCCCCATCCCGCCTAACCCTGTAGCGTTTGACCACGGGATCTAGCCCTTTGACTTTGCACGGACGGGTTTTGACCAGTGGAACTATCCACCCGGTCGTGTTAGGTCAGCCCATACAAACACTTTAGAGGAACATCCGAGCCAAACCCACAGTAAGATCCCCTCCCTGTAGACCCGACGCGTCCGTTTTCCCCCTTCAGGGCTCGGCGGCGGCGCCGTCCGTGTAAGGGGGCACACCCCGGAGACGCGTGCCGCCTCTTCGGACATGCCAGCACACCACCCCGCATGTATGAGGGCCCGGTGCGATGCTCGGGTGGCATTGCTATCCCCCCCCACGGCCCCCGTCCCGCCTAACCCTGTAGCGTTTGACCACGGGATCTAACACTTTGACTTTGCACGGACGGGTTTTGACTAGTGGAACTATCCACCCGGTCGTGTTAGGTCAGCCCATACGAACACTTTAGAGCAACATCCGGGCCAAACCCACAGTAAGATCCCCTCCCTTTAGACCCGACGCGTCCGTTTCCCCCCTCCAGGTGCCGGCGGCGGCGCCGTCCGTGTGAGAGGGCACACCCCGGAGACGCATGCCGCCTCTTCGGACGTGCCAGCACACCACCCCGCTTGTATGAGGGCCCGGTGCGACGCTTGGGTGGCATTGCTACCCCCCCCCCCACGGCCCCCGTCCCGCCTAACCCTGTAGCGTTTGACCACGGGATCTAGCACTTTGACTTTGCACGGACGGGTTTTGACCAGTGGAACTATCGACCCGGTCGTGTTAGGTCAGCCTATACGAACACTTTAGAGCAACATCCGGGCCAAACCCACAGTAAGATCCCCTCCTTGTAGACCCGACGTGTCCGTTTCCCCCCTTCAGGTGCCGGCGGCGGCGCCGTCTGTGTGAGGGGGCACACCCCGGAGACGCGTGCCGCCTCTTCGGACATGCCAGCACACCACCCCGCATGTATGAGAGCCCGGTGCGACGCTCGGGTGGCATTGCTACCCCCCAACAGCCCCCGTCCCGCCTAACCCTGTGGCGTTTGACCACGGGATCTAGCCCTTTGACTTTGCACGGACGGGTTTTGACCAGTGGAACTATCGACCCGGTCGTGTTAGGTCAGCCCATACAAACACTTTAGAGCAACATCCGGGCGAAACCCACAGTAAGATCCCCTCCGTGTAGACCCGACGCCTCCGTTTCCCCCTCCAGGTTCCGGCGTCGGCGCCGTCCGTGTGAGGGGGCACACCCCGGAGACGCGTGCCGCCGCTTCGAACATGCCAGCACACCACCCCGCATGTATGAGGGCCCGGTGCGACGCTCGGGTGGCATTGCTACCCCCCCCCCCCCCCCCGCCCCCACGGCCCCGTCCCGCCTAACCCTGTAGCGTTTGACCACGGGATCTAGCCCTTTGACTTTGCACAGACACGTTTTAACCAGTGGAACTATCCACCCGGTCGTGTTAGGTCAGCCCATACGAACACTTTAGAGCAACATCCAGGCCAAACCCACAGTAAGATCCCCTCCCTGTAGACCCGACGCGTCCGTTTCCCCCCTTCAGGTGCCGGCGGCGGCGCCGTCCGTGTGAGGGGGCACACCCCGGAGACGCGTGCCGCCTCTTCGGACATGCCTGCACACCACCCCGCATGTATGAGGGCCCGGTGCGACGCTCGGGTGGCATTGCTACCCCCCACGGCCCCCGTCCCGCCTAACCCTGTAGCGTTTGACCACGGGATCTAGCCCTTTGACTTTGCGCGGACGCGTTTTGACCAGTGGAACTATCCACCCGGTCATGTTAGGTCAGCCCATACGAACACTTTAGAGCAACATCCGGGCCAAACCCACAGTAAGATCCCCTCCCTGTAAACCCGACGCCTCCGTTTCCCCCCTTCAGGTGCCGGCGACGGCGCCGTCCGTGTGAGGGGGCACACCCCGCAGACGAGTGCCGCCTCTTCGGACATACCAGCACACCACCCCGCATGTATGAGGGCCCGGTGCGACGCTCGGGTGGCATTGCTACCCCCCACGGCCCCCGTCCCGCCTAACCCTGCAGCGTTTGACCACGGGATCTAGCCCTTTGACTTTGCACGGACGGGTTTTGACCAGTGGAACTATCCACCCGGTCTTGTTAGGTCAGCCCATACGAACACTTTAGAGCAACATCCGGGCCAAACCCACACTAAGATCCCCTCCCTGTAGACCCGACCCGTCCGTTTCCCCCCTTCAGGTGCCGGCGGCGGCGCCGTCCGTGTGAGGGGGCACATCCCGGAGACGCGTGCCGCCTCTTCGGACATGCCAGCACACCACCCCGCATGTATGAGGGCCCGGTGCGACGCTCGGGTGGCATTGCTACCCCCCACGGCCCCCGTCCCGCCTAACCCTGTAGCGTTTGACCACGGGATCTAGCCCTTTGACTTTGCACGGACGGGTTTTGACCAGTGGAACTATCCACCCGGTCGTGTTAGGTCAGCCCATACGAACACTTTAGAGCAACATCCGGGCCAAACCCACAGTAAGATCCCCTTCCTGTAGACCCGACGCGTCCGTTTCCCCCCTCCAGGTGCTGGCGGCGGCGCCGTCCGTGTAAGGGGGCACACCCCGGAGACGCGTGCCGCCTCTTCGGACATGCCAGCACACCATCCCGCATGTATGAGGTCCCGGTGCGACGCTCGGGTGGCATTGCTACCCCCCACCCCACGGCCCCCGTCCCGCCTAACCCTGTAGCGTTTGACCACGGGATCTAGCCCTTTGACTTTGCACGGACGGGTTTTGACCAGTGGAACTATCCACCCGGTCGTGTTAGGTCAGCCCGTACGAACACTTTAGAGCAACATCCGGGCCAAACCCACAGTAAGATCCCCTCCCTGTAGACCCGACGCGTCCGTTTCCCCCCTTCAGGTGCCGGCGGCGGCGCCGTCCGTGTGAGGGGGCACACCCCGGAGACGCGTGCCGCCTCTTCGGACATGCCAGCACACCACCCCGCATGTATGAAGGCCCGGTGCGATGCTCGGGTGGCATTGCTACCCCCCCCCCCCCCCGTCCCGCCTAACCCTGTAGCGTTTGACCACGGGATCTAGCCCTTTGACTTTGCACGGACGGGTTTTGACTAGTGGAACTATCCACCCGGTCGTGTTAGGTCAGCCCATACGAACACTTTAGAGCAACATCCGGGCCAAACCCACAGTAAGATCCCCTCCCTGTAGACCCGACGCGTCCGTTTCCCCCCTCCAGGTGCCGGCGGCGGCGCCGTCCGTGTGAGGGGGCACACCCCGGAGACGCGTGCCGCCTCTTCGGACATGCCAGCACACCATCCCGCATGTATGAAGGCCCGGTGCGACGCTCGGGTGGCATTGCTACCCCCCCCCCCCCACGGCCCCCGTCCCGCCTAACCCTGTGGCGTTTGACCACGGGATCTAGCCCTTTGACTTTGCACGGACGGGTTTTGACCAGTGGAACTATCGACCCGGTCGTGTTAGGTCAGCCCATACAAACACTTTAGAGCAACATCCGGGCGAAACCCACAGTAAGATCCCCTCCGTGTAGACCCGACGCCTCCGTTTCCCCCTCCAGGTTCCGGCGTCGGCGCCGTCCGTGTGAGGGGGCACACCCCGGAGACGCGTGCCGCCGCTTCAAACATGCCAGCACACCACCCCGCATGTATGAGGGCCCGGTGCGACGCTCGGGTGGCATTGCTACCCCCCCCCCCCCCCCCCCCGCCACCCACGGCCCCGTCCCGCCTAACCCTGTAGCGTTTGACCACGGGATCTAGCCCTTTGACTTTGCACAGACACGTTTTAACCAGTGGAACTATCCACCCGGTCGTGTTAGGTCAGCCCATACGAACACTTTAGAGCAACATCCAGGCCAAACCCACAGTAAGATCCCCTCCCTGTAGACCCGACGCGTCCGTTTCCCCCCTTCAGGTGCCGGCGGCGGCGCCGTCCGTGTGAGGGGGCACACCCCGGAGACGCGTGCCGCCTCTTCGGACATGCCTGCACACCACCCCGCATGTATGAGGGCCCGGTGCGACGCTCGGGTGGCATTGCTACCCCCCACGGCCCCCGTCCCGCCTAACCCTGTAGCGTTTAACCACGGGATCTAGCCCTTTGACTTTGCACGGACGCGTTTTGACCAGTGGAACTATCCACCCGGTCGTGTTAGGTCAGCCCATACGAACACTTTAGAGCAACATCCGGGCCAAACCCACAGTAAGATCCCCTCCCTGTAAACCCGACGCCTCCGTTTCCCCCCTTCAGGTGCCGGCGGCGGCGCCGTCCGTGTGAGGGGGCACACCCCGCAGACGCGTGCCGCCTCTTCGGACATACCAGCACACCACCCCGCATGTATGAGGGCCCGGTGCGACGCTCGGGTGGCATTGCTACCCCCCACGGCCCCCGTCCCGCCTAACCCTGCAGCGTTTGACCACGGGATCTAGCCCTTTGACTTTGCACGGACGGGTTTTGACCAGTGGAACTATCCACCCGGTCTTGTTAGGTCAGCCCATACGAACACTTTAGAGCAACATCCGGGCCAAACCCACACTAAGATCCCCTCCCTGTAGACCCGACCCGTCCGTTTCCCCCCTTCAGGTGCCGGCGGCGGCGCCGTCCGTGTGAGGGGGCACACCCCGGAGACGCGTGCCGCCTCTTCGGACATGCCAGCACACCACCCCGCATGTATGAGGGCCCGGTGCGACGCTCGGGTGGCATTGCTACCCCCCACGGCCCCCGTCCCGCCTAACCCTGTAGCGTTTGACCACGGGATCTAGCCCTTTGACTTTGCACGGACGGGTTTTGACCAGTGGAACTATCCACCCGGTCGTGTTAGGTCAGCCCATACGAACACTTCAGAGCAACATCCGGGCCAAACCCACAGTAAGATCCCCTCCCTGTAGACCCGACGCGTCCGTTTCCCCCCTCCAGGTGCTGGCGGCGGCGCCGTCCGTGTAAGGGGGCACACCCCGGAGACGCGTGCCGCCTCTTCGGACATGCCAGCACACCATCCCGCATGTATGAGGTCCCGGTGCGACGCTCGGGTGGCATTGCTACCCCCCACCCCACGGCCCCCGTCCCGCCTAACCCTGTAGCGTTTGACCACGGGATCTAGCCCTTTGACTTTGCACGGACGGGTTTTGACCAGTGGAACTATCCACCCGGTCGTGTTAGGTCAGCCCGTACGAACACTTTAGAGCAACATCCGGGCCAAACCCACAGTAAGATCCCCTCCCTGTAGACCCGACGCGTCCGTTTCCCCCCTTCAGGTGCCGGCGGCGGCGCCGTCCGTGTGAGGGGGCACACCCCGGAGACGCGTGCCGCCTCTTCGGACATGCCAGCACACCACCCCGCATGTATGAAGGCCCGGTGCGATGCTCGGGTGGCATTGCTACCCCCCCCGTCCCGCCTAACCCTATAGCGTTTGACCACGGGATCTAGCCCTTTGACTTTGCACGGACGGGTTTTGACTAGTGGAACTATCCACCCGGTCGTGTTAGGTCAGCCCATACGAACACTTTAGAGCAACATCCGGGCCAAACCCACAGTAAGATCCCCTCCCTGTAGACCCGACGCGTCCGTTTCCCCCCTCCAGGTGCCGGCGGCGGCGCCGTCCGTGTGAGGGGGCACACCCCGGAGACGCGTGCCGCCTCTTCGGACATGCCAGCACACCATCCCGCATGTATGAGGGCCCGGTGCGACGCTCGGGTGGCATTGCTACCCCCCCCCACGGCCCCCGTCCCGCCTAACCCTGTGGCGTTTGACCACGGGATCTAGCCCTTTGACTTTGCACGGACGGGTTTTGACCAGTGGAACTATCGACCCGGTCGTGTTAGGTCAGCCCATACAAACACTTTAGAGCAACATCCGGGCGAAACCCACAGTAAGATCCCCTCCGTGTAGACCCGACGCCTCCGTTTCCCCCTCCAGGTTCCGGCGTCGGCGCCGTCCGTGTGAGGGGGCACACCTCGGAGACGCGTGCCGCCGCTTCGAACATGCCAGCACACCACCCCGCATGTATGAGGGCCCGGTGCGACGCTCGGGTGGCATTGCTACCCCCCCCCCCCCCCCGCCACCCACGGCCCCGTCCCGCCTAACCCTGTAGCGTTTGACCACGGGATCTAGCCCTTTGACTTTGCACAGACACGTTTTAACCAGTGGAACTATCCACCCGGTCGTGTTAGGTCAGCCCATACGAACACTTTAGAGCAACATCCAGGCCAAACCCACAGTAAGATCCCCTCCCTGTAGACCCGACGCGTCCGTTTCCCCCCTTCAGGTGCCGGCGGCGGCGCCGTCCGTGTGAGGGGGCACACCCCGGAGACGCGTGCCGCCTCTTCGGACATGCCTGCACACCACCCCGCATGTATGAGGGCCCGGTGCGACGCTCGGGTGGCATTGCTACCCCCCACGGCCCCGTCCCGCCTAACCCTGTAGCGTTTGACCACGGGATCTAGCCCTTTGACTTTGCACGGACGCGTTTTGACCAGTGGAACTATCCACCCGGTCGTGTTAGGTCAGCCCATACGAACACTTTAGAGCAACATCCGGGCCAAACCCACAGTAAGATCCCCTCCCTGTAAACCCGACGCCTCCGTTTCCCCCCTTCAGGTGCCGGCGGCGGCGCCGTCCGTGTGAGGGGGCACACCCCGCAGACGCGTGCCGCCTCTTCGGACATACCAGCACACCACCCCGCATGTATGAGGGCCCGGTGCGACGCTCGGGTGGCATTGCTACCCCCCACGGCCCCCGTCCCGCCTAACCCTGCAGCGTTTGACCACGGGATCTAGCCCTTTGACTTTGCACGGACGGGTTTTGACCAGTGGAACTATCCACCCGGTCTTGTTAGGTCAGCCCATACGAACACTTTAGAGCAACATCCGGGCCAAACCCACACTAAGATCCCCTCCCTGTAGACCCGACCCGTCCGTTTCCCCCCTTCAGGTGCCGGCGGCGGCGCCGTCCGTGTGAGGGGGCACACCCCGGAGACGCGTGCCGCCTCTTCGGACATGCCAGCACACCACCCCGCATGTATGAGGGCCCGGTGCGACGCTCGGGTGGCATTGCTACCCCCCACGGCCCCCGTCCCGCCTAACCCTGTAGCGTTTGACCACGGGATCTAGCCCTTTGACTTTGCACGAACGGGTTTTGACCAGTGGAACTATCCACCCGGTCGTGTTAGGTCAGCCCATACGAACACTTTAGAGCAACATCCGGGCCAAACCCACAGTAAGATCCCCTCCCTGTAGACCCGACGCGTCCGTTTCCCCCCTCCAGGTGCTGGCGGCGGCGCCGTCCGTGTAAGGGGGCACACCCCGGAGACGCGTGCCGCCTCTTCGGACATGCCAGCACACCATCCCGCATGTATGAGGTCCCGGTGCGACGCTCGGGTGGCATTGCTACCCCCCCCCCCCACGGCCCCCGTCCCGCCTAACCCTGTAGCGTTTGACCACGGGATCTAGCCCTTTGACTTTGCACGGACGGGTTTTGACCAGTGGAACTATCCACCCGCTCGTGTTAGGTCAGCCCGTACGAACACTTTAGAGCAACATCCGGGCCAAACCCACAGTAAGATCCCCTCCCTGTAGACCCGACGCGTCCGTTTCCCCCCTTCAGGTGCCGGCGGCGGCGCCGTCCGTGTGAGGGGGCACACCCCGGAGACGCGTGCCGCCTCTTCGGACATGCCAGCACACCACCCCGCATGTATGAAGGCCCGGTGCGATGCTCGGGTGGCATTGCTACCCCCCCGTCCCGCCTAACCCTGTAGCGTTTGACCACGGGATCTAGCCCTTTGACTTTGCACGGACGGGTTTTGACTAGTGGAACTATCCACCCGGTCGTGTTAGGTCAGCCCATACGAACACTTTAGAGCAACATCCGGGCCAAACCCACAGTAAGATCCCCTCCCTGTAGACCCGACGCGTCCGTTTCCCCCCTCCAGGTGCCGGCGGCGGCGCCGTCCGTGTGAGGGGGCACACCCCGGAGACGCGTGCCGCCTCTTCGGACATGCCAGCACACCATCCCGCATGTATGAGGGCCCGGTGCGACGCTCGGGTGGCATTGCTACCCCCCCCCCCCCACGGCCCCCGTCCCGCCTAACCCTGTGGCGTTTGACCACGGGATCTAGCCCTTTGACTCTGCACGGACGGGTTTTGACCAGTGGAACTATCGACCCGGTCGTGTTAGGTCAGCCCATACAAACACTTTAGAGCAACATCCGGGCGAAACCCACAGTAAGATCCCCTCCGTGTAGACCCGACGCCTCCGTTTCCCCCTCCAGGTTCCGGCGTCGGCGCCGTCCGTGTGAGGGGGCACACCCCGGAGACGCGTGCCGCCGCTTCGAACATGCCAGCACACCACCCCGCATGTATGAGGGCCCGGTGCGACGCTCGGGTGGCATTGCTACCCCCCCCCCCCCCCCCGCCACCCACGGCCCCGTCCCGCCTAACCCTGTAGCGTTTGACCACGGGATCTAGCCCTTTGACTTTGCACAGACACGTTTTAACCAGTGGAACTATCCACCCGGTCGTGTTAGGTCAGCCCATACGAACACTTTAGAGCAACATCCAGGCCAAACCCACAGTAAGATCCCCTCCCTGTAGACCCGACGCGTCCGTTTCCCCCCTTCAGGTGCCGGCGGCGGCGCCGTCCGTGTGAGGGGGCACACCCCGGAGACGCGTGCCGCCTCTTCGGACATGCCTGCACACCACCCCGCATGTATGAGGGCCCGGTGCGACGCTCGGGTGGCATTGCTACCCCCCACGGCCCCCGTCCCGCCTAACCCTGTAGCGTTTGACCACGGGATCTAGCCCTTTGACTTTGCACGGACGCGTTTTGACCAGTGGAACTATCCACCCGGTCGTGTTAGGTCAGCCCATACGAACACTTTAGAGCAACATCCGGGCCAAACCCACAGTAAGATCCCCTCCCTGTAAACCCGACGCCTCCGTTTCCCCCCTTCAGGTGCCGGCGGCGGCGCCGTCCGTGTGAGGGGGCACACCCCGCAGACGCGTGCCGCCTCTTCGGACATACCAGCACACCACCCCGCATGTATGAGGGCCCGGTGCGACGCTCGGGTGGCATTGCTACCCCCCACGGCCCCCGTCCCGCCTAACCCTGCAGCGTTTGACCACGGGATCTAGCCCTTTGACTTTGGACGGACGGGTTTTGACCAGTGGAACTATCCACCCGGTCTTGTTAGGTCAGCCCATACGAACACTTTAGAGCAACATCCGGGCCAAACCCACACTAAGATCCCCTCCCTGTAGACCCGACCCGTCCGTTTCCCCCCTTCAGGTGCCGGCGGCGGCGCCGTCCGTGTGAGGGGGCACACCCCGGAGACGCGTGCCGCCTCTTCGGACATGCCAGCACACCACCCCGCATGTATGAGGGCCCGGTGCGACGCTCGGGTGGCATTGCTACCCCCCACGGCCCCCGTCCCGCCTAACCATGTAGCGTTTGACCACGGGATCTAGCCCTTTGACTTTGCACGAACGGGTTTTGACCAGTGGAACTATCCACCCGGTCGTGTTAGGTCAGCCCATACGAACACTTTAGAGCAACATCCGGGCCAAACCCACAGTAAGATCCCCTCCCTGTAGACCCGACGCGTCCGTTTCCCCCCTCCAGGTGCTGGCGGCGGCGCCGTCCGTGTAAGGGGGCACACCCCGGAGACGCGTGCCGCCTCTTGGGACATGCCAGCACACCATCCCGCATGTATGAGGTCCCGGTGCGACGCTCGGGTGGCATTGCTACCCCCCCCCCCACGGCCCCCGTCCCGCCTAACCCTGTAGCGTTTGACCACGGGATCTAGCCCTTTGACTTTGCACGGACGGGTTTTGACCAGTGGAACTATCCACCCGGTCGTGTTAGGTCAGCCCGTACGAACACTTTAGAGCAACATCCGGGCCAAACCCACAGTAAGATCCCCTCCCTGTAGACCCGACGCGTCCGTTTCCCCCCTTCAGGTGCCGGCGGCGGCGCCGTCCGTGTGAGGGGGCACACCCCGGAGACGCGTGCCGCCTCTTCGGACATGCCAGCACACCACCCCGCATGTATGAAGGCCCGGTGCGATGCTCGGGTGGCATTGCTACCCCCCCCGTCCCGCCTAACCCTGTAGCGTTTGACCACGGGATCTAGCCCTTTGACTTTGCACGGACGGGTTTTGACTAGTGGAACTATCCACCCGGTCGTGTTAGGTCAGCCCATACGAACACTTTAGAGCAACATCCGGGCCAAACCCACAGTAAGATCCCCTCCCTGTAGACCCGACGCGTCCGTTTCCCCCCTCCAGGTGCCGGCGGCGGCGCCGTCCGTGTGAGGGGGCACACCCCGGAGACGCGTGCCGCCTCTTCGGACATGCCAGCACACCATCCCGCATGTATGAGGGCCCGGTGCGACGCTCGGGTGGCATTGCTACCCCCCCCCCCCCACGGCCCCCGTCCCGCCTAACCCTGTAGCGTTTGACCACGGGATCTAGCCCTTTGACTTTGCACGGACGGGTTTTGACCAGTGGAACTATCGACCCGGTCGTGTTAGGTCAGCCTATACGAACACTTTAGAGCAACATCCGGGCCAAACCCACAGTAAGATCCCCTCCATGTAGACGCGACGCGTCCGTTTCCCCCCTCCAAGTGCGGGCGGCGGCGCCGTCCGTGTGAGGGGGCACACCCCGGAGACGCGTGCCGCCTCTTTGGACATGCCAGCACACCACCCCGCATGTATGAGGGCCCGGTGCGACGCTCGGGTGGCATTGCGACCCCCCCACGGCCCCCGTCCTGCCTAACCCTGTAGCGTTTGACCACGGGATCTAGCCCTTTGACTTTGCACGGACGGGTTTTGACCAGTGGAACTATCCACCCGGTCGTGTTAGGTCAGCCCATACGAACACTTTAGAGCAACATCCGGGCCAAACCCACAGTAAGATCCCCTCCCTGTAGACCCGACGCGTCCGTTTCCCCCCTTCAGGTGCCGGCGGCGGCGCCGTCCGTGTGAGGGGGCACACCCCGGAGACGCGTGCCGCCTCTTCGGACATGCCAGCACACCACCCCGCATGTATGAGGGCCCGGTGCGACGCTCGGGTGGCATTGCGACCCCCCCACGCCCCCCGTCCCGCCTAACCCTGTAGCGTTTGACCACGGGATCTAGCCCTTTGACTTTGCACGGACGGGTTTTGACCAGTGGAACTATCCACCCGGTCGTGTTAGGTCAGCCCATACGAACACATTAGAGCAACATCCGGGCCAAACCCACAGTAAGATCCCCTCCCTATAGACCCGACGCGTCCGTTTCCCCCCTCCAGGTGCCGGCGGCGGCGCCGTCCGTGTGAGGGGGCACACCCCGGAGAGGCGTGCCGCCTCTTCGGACATGCCAGCACACCATCCCGCATGTATGAGGGACTGGTGCGACGCTCGGGTGGCATTGGTACCCCCCCCCCCACGGCCCCCATCCCGCCTAACCCTGTAGCGTTTGACCACGGTATCTAGCCCTTTGACTTTGCACGGACGGGTTTTGACCAGCGGAACTATCCACCCGGTCGTGTTAGGTCAGCCCATACAAACACTTTAGAGGAACATCCGAGCCAAACCCACAGTAAGATCCCCTCCCTGTAGACCCGACGCGTCCGTTTCCCCCCTTCAGGTGCCGGCGGCGACGCCGTCCGTCTGAGGGGGCACACCCCGGAGACGCGTGCCGCCTCTTCGGACATGCCAGCACACCATCCCGCATGTATTATGGCCCGGTGCGACGCTCGGGTGGCATTGCTACCCCCCCCCCCCCACGGCCCCCGTCCCGCCTAACCCTGTAGCGTTTGACCACGGGATCTAGCCCTTTGACTTTGCACGGACGGGTTTTGACCAGTGGAACTATCGACCCGGTCGTGTTAGGTCAGCCTATACGAACACTTTAGAGCAATATCCGGGCCAAACCCACAGTAAGATCCCCTCCGTGTAGACCCGACGCGTCCGTTTCCCCCCTCCAGGTGCCGGCGGCGGCGCCGTCCGTGTGAGGGGGCACACCCCGGAGACGCGTGCCGCCTCTTCGGACATGCCAGCACACCACCCCGCATGTATGAGGGCCCGGTGCGACGCTCGGGTGGCATTGCTACCCCCCCCCCCCCACGGCCCCCGTCCCGCCTAACCCTGTAGCGTTTGACCACGGGATCTAGCCCTTTGACTTTGCACGAACGGGTTTTGACCAGTGGAACTATCCACCCGGTCGTGTTAGGTCAGCCCATACGAACACTTTAGAGCAACATCCGGGCCAAACCCACAGTAAGATCCCCTCCCTGTAGACCCGACGCGTCCGTTTCCCCCCTTCAGGTGCCGGCGGCGGCGCCGTCCGTGTGAGGGGGCACACCCCGGAGACGCGTGCCGCCTCTTCGGACATGCCAGCACACCACCCCGCATGTATGAGGGCCCGGTGCGACGCTCGGGTGGCATTGCGACCCCCCCACGGCCCCCGTCCCGCCTAACCCTGTAGCGTTTGACCACGGGATCTAGCCCTTTGACTTTGCACGGACGGGTTTTGACCAGTGGAACTATCCACCCGGTCGTGTTAGGTCAGCCCATACGAACACTTTAGAGCAACATCCGGGCCAAACCCACAGTAAGATCCCCTCCCTATAGACCCGACGCGTCCGTTTCCCCCCTCCAGGTGCCGGCGGCGGCGCCGTCCGTGTGACGGGGCACACCCCGGAGACGCGTGCCGCCTCTTCGGACATGCCAGCACACCATCCCGCATGTATGAGGGACTGGTGCGACGCTCGGGTGGCATTGGTACCCCCCCCCCACAGCCCCCATCCCGCCTAACCCTGTAGCGTTTGACCACGGGATCTAGCCCTTTGACTTTGCACGGACGGGTTTTGACCAGTGGAACTATCCACCCGGTCGTGTTAGGTCAGCCCATACAAACACTTTAGAGGAACATCCGAGCCAAACCACAGTAAGATCCCCTCCCTGTAGACCCGACGCGTCCGTTTCCCCCCTTCAGGTGCCAGCGGCGGCGCCGTCCGTGTGAGGGGGCACACCCCGGAGACGCGTGCCGCCTCTTCGGACATGCCAGCACACCACCCCGCATGTATGAGGGCCCGGTGCGATGCTCGGGTGGCATTGCTACCCCCCCCCCCACGGCCCCCGTCCCGCCTAACCCTGTAGCGTTTGACCACGGGATCTAGCCCTTTGACTTTGCACGGACGGGTTTTGACTAGTGGAACTATCCACCCGGTCGTGTTAGGTCAGCCCATATGAACACTTTAGAGCAACATCCGGGCCAAACCCACAGTAAGATCCCCTCCCTGTAGACCCGACGCGTCCGTTTCCCCCCTCCAGGTGCCGGCGGCGGCGCCGTCCGTGTGAGGGGGCACACCCCGGAGACGCGTGCCGCCTCTTCGGACATGCCAGCACACCATCCCGCATGTATTATGGCCCGGTGCGACGCTCGGGTGGCATTGCTACCCCCCCCACGCCCCCCGTCCCGCCTAACCCTGTAGCGTTTGACCACGGGATCTAGCCCTTTGACTTTGCACGGACGGGTTTTGACCAGTGGAACTATCGACCCGGTCGTGTTAGGTCAGCCTATACGAACACTTTAGAGCAACATCCGGGCCAAACCCACAGTAAGATCCCCTCCCTATAGACCCGATGCGTCCGTTTCCCCCCTCCAGGTGCCGGCGGCGGCGCCGTCCGTGTAAGGGGGCACACCCCGGAGACGCGTGCCGCCTCTTTGGACATGCCAGCACAACACCCCGCATGTATGAGGGCCCGGTGCGACGCTCGGGTGGCATTGCTACCCCCCAACAGCCCCCGTCCCGCCTAACCCTGTAGCGTTTGACCACGGGATCTAGCCCTTTGACTTTGCACGGACGGGTTTTGACCAGTGGAACTATCGACCCGGTCATGTTAGGTCAGCCCATACGAACACTTTAGAGCAAAATCCGGGCCAAATCCACAGTAAGATCCCCTCCGTGTAGACCCGACCTGTCCGTTTCCCCCTCCAGGTGCCGGCGTCGGCGCCGTCCGTGTGAGGGGGTACACCCCGGAGAAGCGTGCCGCCTCTTCGGACATGAGAGCACACCACCCCGCATGTATGAGGGCCCGGTGCGACGCTCGGGTGGCATTGCTACCCCCCCCCACGGCCCCTGTCCCGCCTAACCCTGTAGCGTTTGACCATGGGATCTAGCCCTTTGACTTTGCACGGACGGGTTTTCACCAGTGGAACTATCGACCCGGTCGTGTTAGGTCAGCCCATACGAACACTTTAGAGCAACATCCAGGCCAAACCCACAGTAAGATCCCCTCCCTGTAGACCCGACGCATCCGTTTCCCCCTTCCGGTGCCGGCGGCGGCGCCGTCCGTGTGAGGGGGCACACCCCGGAGACGCGTGCCGCCTCTTCGGACATGCCTGCACACCACCCCGCATGTATGAGGGCCCGGTGCGACGCTCGGGTGGCATTGCTACCCCCCACGGCCCCCGTCCCACCTAACCCTGTAGCGTTTGACCACGGGATCTAGCCCTTTGACTTTGCACGGACGCGTTTTGACCAGTGGAACTATCGACCCGGTCGTGTTAGGTCAGCCCATACGAACACTTTAGAGCAAAATCCGGGCCAAACCCACAGTAAGATCCCCTCCCTGTAGACCTGACGCGTCCGTTTCCCCCCTTCAGGTGCCGGCGGCGGCGCCGTCCGTGTGAGGGGGCACACCCCGGAGACGCGTGCCGCCTCTTCGGACATGCTAGCACACCACCCCGCATGTATGAGGGCCCGGTGTGATGCTCGGGTGGCATTGCTACCCCCCAACGGCCCCTGTCCCGCCTAACCCTGTAGCGTTTGACCACGGGATCTAGCCCTTTGACTTTGCACGGACGGGTTTTGACCAGTGGAACTATCGACCCGGTCGTGTTAGGTCAGCCTATACGAAAACTTTAGAGCAACATCCGGGCCAAACCCACAGTAAGATCCCCTCCCTGTAGACCCGACGTGTCCGTTTCCCCCCTTCAGGTGCCGGCGGCGGCGCCGTCCGTGTGAGGGGGCACACCCCGGAGACGCGTGCCGCCTCTTCGGACATGCCAGCACACCACCCCGCATGTATGAGGGCCCGGTGCGACGCTCGGGTGGCATTGCTACCCCCCAACGGCCCCCGTCCCGCCTAACACTGTAGCGTTTGACCACGGGATCTAGCCCTTTGACTTTGCACGGACGGGTTTTGACCAGTGCAACTATAGACCCGGTCGTGTTAGGTCAGCCCATATGAACACATTAGAGCAACATCCGGGCCAAACCCACAGTAAGATCCCCTCCCTGTAGACCCGACGCGTCCGTTTCCCCCCTCCAGGTGCCGGCGGCGGCGCCGTCCGTGTAAGGGGGCACACCCCGGAGACGCGTGCCGCCTCTTCGGACATGCCAGCACACCACCCCGCATGTATGAGGGCCCGGTGCGACGCTCGGGTGGCATTGCTAACCCCCAACGGCCCCCGTCCCGCCTAACCCTGTAGCGTTTGACCACGGGATCTAGCCCTTTGACTTTTCACGGACGGGTTTTGACCAGTGGAACTATCGACCCGGTCGTGTTAGGTCAGCCCATACGAACACTTTAGAGCAACATCCGGGCCAAATCCACAGTAAGATCCCCTCCGTGTAGACCCGACCTGTCCGTTTCCCCCTCCAGGTGCCGGCGTCGGCGCCGTCCGTGTGAGGGGGCACACCCCAGAGAAGCGTGCCGCCTCTTCGGACATGAGAGCACACCACCCCGCATGTATGAGGGCCCGGTGCGATGCTCGGGTGGCATTGCTACCCCCCCCACGGCCCCCGTCCCGCCTAACCCTGTAGCGTTTGACCACGGTATCTAGCCCTTTGACTTTGCACGGACGGGTTTTGACCAGTGGAACTATTGACCCGGTCGTGTTAGGTCAGCCCATACGAACACTTTAGAGCAACATCCAGGCCAAACCCACAGTAAGATCCCCTCCCTGTAGACCCGACGCGTCCGTTTCCCCCTTCCGGTGCCGGCGGCGGCGCGGTCCGTGTGAGGGGGGCACACCCCGGAGACGCGTGCCGCCTCTTCGGACATGCCTGCACACCACCCCGCATGTATGAGGGCCCGGTGCGACGCTCGGGTGGCATTGCTACCCCCCACGGCCCCCGTCCCACCTAACCCTGTAGCGTTTGACCACGGGATCTAGCCCTTTGACTTTGCACGGACGCGTTTTGACCAGTGGAACTATCCACCCGGTCGTGTTAGGTCAGCCCATACGAACACTTTAGAGCAACATCCGGGCCAAACCCACAGTAAGATCCCCTCCCTGTAGACCCGACGCGTCCGTTTCCCCCCTTCAGGTGCCGGCGGCGGCGCCGTCCGTGTGAGGGGGCACACCCCGGAGACGCGTGCCGCCTCTTCGGACATGCTAGCACACCACCCCGCATGTATGAGGGCCCGGTGTGATGCTCGGGTGGCATTGCTACCCCCCAACGGCCCCCATCCCGCCTAACCCTGTAGCGTTTGACCACGGGATCTAGCCCTTTGACTTTGCACGGACGGGTTTTGACCAGTGGAACTATCGACCCGGTCATGTTAGGTCAGCCTATACGAATACTTTAGAGCAACATCCGGGCCAAACCCACAGTAAGATCCCCTCCGTGTAGACCCGACGCGTCCGTTTCCCCCCTCCAAGTGCCGGCGTCGGCGCCGTCTGTGTGAGGGGGCACACCCCGGAGATGCGTGCCGCCTCTTCGGACATGCCAGCACACCACCCCGCATGTATGAGGGCCCGGTGCGACGCTCGGGTGGCATTGCTACCCCCCCCCCCCCCACGGCCCCGTCCCGCCTAACCCTGTAGCGTTTGACCACGGGATCTAGCCCTTTGACTTTGCACGGACGGGTTTTGACCAGTGGAACTATCGACCCGGTCGTGTTAGGTCAGCCTATACGAAAACTTTAGAGCAACATCCGGGCCAAACCCACAGTAAGATCCCCTCCCTGTAGACCCGACGTGTCCGTTTCCCCCCTTCAGGTGCCGGCGGCGGCGCCGTCCGTGTGAGGGGGCACACCCCGGAGACGCGTGCCGCCTCTTCGGACATGCCAGCACACCACCCCGCATGTATGAGGGCCCGGTGCGACGCTCGGGTGGCATTGCTACCCCCCAACGGCCCCCGTCCCGCCTAACCCTGTAGCGTTTGACCACGGGATCTAGCCCTTTGACTTTGCACGGACGGGTTTTGACCAGTGGAACTATAGACCCGGTCGTGTTAGGTCAGCCCATACGAACACTTTAGAGCAACATCCAGGCCAAACCCACAGTAAGATCCCCTCCCTGTAGACCCGACGCGTCCGTTTCCCCCTTCCGGTGCCGGCGGCGGCGCCGTCCGTGTGAGGGGGCACACCCCGGAGACGCGTGCCGCCTCTTCGGACATGCCTGCACACCACCCCGCATGTATGAGGGCCCGGTGCGACGCTCGGGTGGCATTGCTACCCCCCACGGCCCCCGTCCCACCTAACCCTGTAGCGTTTGACCACGGGATCAAGCCCTTTGACTTTGCACGGACGCGTTTTGACCAGTGGAACTATCCACCCGGTCGTGTTAGGTCAGCCCATACGAACACTTTAGAGCAACATCCGGGCCAAACCCACAGTAAGATCCCCTCCCTGTAGACCCGACGCGTCCGTTTCCCCCCTTCAGGTGCCGGCGGCGGCGCCGTCCGTGTGAGGGGGCACACCCCGGAGACGCGTGCCGCCTCTTCGGACATGCTAGCACACCACCCCGCATGTATGAGGGCCCGGTGTGATGCTCGGGTGGCATTGCTACCCCCCAACGGCCCCCATCCCGCCTAACCCTGTAGCGTTTGACCACGGGATCTAGCCCTTTGACTTTGCACGGACGGGTTTTGACCAGTGGAACTATCGACCCGGTCGTGTTAGGTCAGCCTATACGAACACTTTAGAGCAACATCCGGGCCAAACCCACAGTAAGATCCCCTCCCTGTAGACCCGACGCGTCCGTTTCCCCCCTCCAGGTGCCGGCGGCGGCGCCGTCCGTGTAAGGGGGCACACCCCGGAGACGCGTGCCGCCTCTTTGGACATGCCAGCACACCACCCCGCATGTATGAGGGCCCGGTGCGACGCTCGGGTGGCATTGCTACCCCCCAACAGCCCCCGTCCCGCCTAACCCTGTAGCGTTTGACCACGGGATCTAGCCCTTTGACTTTGCACGGACGGGTTTTGACCAGTGGAACTATCGACCCGGTCGTGTTAGGTCAGCCCATACGAACACTTTAGAGCAACATCCGGGCCAAATCCACAGTAAGATCCCCTCCGTGTAGACCCGACCTGTCCGTTTCCCCCTCCAGGTGCCGGCGTCGGCGCCGTCCGTGTGAGGGGGCACACCCCGGAGAAGCGTGCCGCCTCTTCGGACATGAGAGCACACCACCCCGCATGTATGAGGGCCCGGTGCGACGCTCGGGTGGCATTGCTACCCCCCCCCCCCCACGGCCCCCGTCCCGCCTAACCCTGTAGCGTTTGACCACGGGATCTAGCCCTTTGACTTTGCACGGACGGGTTTTGACCAGTGGAACTATCGACCCGGTCGTGTTAGGTCAGCCCATACGAACACTTTAGAGCAACATCCAGGCCAAACCCACAGTAAGATCCCCTCCCTGTAGACCCGACGCGTCCGTTTCACCCTTCCGGTGCCGGCGGCGGCGCCGTCCGTGTGAGGGGGCACACCCCGGACACGCGTGCCGCCTCTTCGGACATGCCTGCACACCACCCCGCATGTATGAGGGCCCGGTGCGACGCTCGGGTGGCATTGCTACCCCCCACGGCCCCCGTCCCACCTAACCCTGTAGCGTTTGACCACGGGATCTAGCCCTTTGACTTTGCACGGACGCGTTTTGACCAGTGGAACTATCCACCCGGTCGTGTTAGGTCAGCCCATACGAACACTTTAGAGCAACATCCGGGCCAAACGCACAGTAAGATCCCCTCCCTGTAGACCCGACGCGTCCGTTTCCCCCCTTCAGGTGCCGGCGGCGGCGCCGTCCGTGTGAGGGGGCACACCCCGGAGACGCGTGCCGCCTCTTCGGACATGCTAGCACACCACCCCGCATGTATGAGGGCCCGGTGTGATGCTCGGGTGGCATTGCTACCCCCCAACGGCCCCCATCCCGCCTAACCCTGTAGCGTTTGACCACGGGATCTAGCCCTTTGACTTTGCACGGACGGGTTTTGACCAGTGGAACTATCGACCCGGTCGTGTTAGGTCAGCCTATACGAACACTTTAGAGCAACATCCGGGCCAAACCCACAGTAAGACCCCCTCCCTGTAGACCCGACGTGTCCGTTTCCCCCCTTTACGTGCCGGCGGCGGCGCCGTCCGTGTGAGGGGGCACACCCCGGAGACGCGTGCCGCATCTTCGGACATGCCAGCACACCACCCCGCATGTATGAGGGCCCGGTGCGACGCTCGGGTGGCATTGCTACCCCCCAATGGCCCCCGTCCCGCCTAACCCTGTAGCGTTTGACCACGGGATCTAGCCCTTTGACTTTGCACGGACGCGTTTTGACCAGTGGAACTATCCACCCGGTCGTGTTAGGTCAGCCCATACGAACACTTTAGAGCAACATCCGGGCCAAACCCACAGTAAGATCCCCTCCCTGTAGACCCGACGCGTCTGTTTCCCCCCTTCAGGTGCCGGCGGCGGCGCCGTCCGTGTGAGGGGGCACACCCCGGAGACGCGTGCCGCCTCTTCGGACATGCTAGCACACCACCCCGCATGTATGAGGGCCCGGTGTGATGCTCGGGTGGCATTGCTACCCCCCAACGGCCCCCATCCCGCCTAACCCTGTAGCGTTTGACCACGGGATCTAGCCCTTTGACTTTGCACGGACGGGTTTTGACCAGTGGAACTATCGACCCGGTCTTGTTAGGTCAGCCTATACGAATACTTTAGAGCAACATCCGGGCCAAACCCACAGTAAGATCCCCTCCGTGTAGACCCGACGCGTCCGTTTCCCCCCTCCAAGTGCCTGCGTCGGCGCCGTCCGTGTGAGGGGGCACACCCCGGAGATGCGTGCCGCCTCTTCGGACATGCCAGCACACCACCCCGCATGTATGAGGGCCCGGTGCGACGCTCGGGTGGCATTGCTACCCCCCCCCCCCCACGGCCCCCGTCCCGCCTAACCCTGTAGCGTTTGACCACGGGATCTAGCCCTTTGACTTTGCACGGACGGGTTTTGACCAGTGGAACTATCGACCCGGTCGTGTTAGGTCAGCCTATACGAAAACTTTAGAGCAACATCCGGGCCAAACCCACAGTAAGATCCCCTCCCTGTAGACCCGACGTGTCCGTTTCCCCCCTTCAGGTGCCGGCGGCGGCGCCGTCCGTGTGAGGGGGCACACCCCGGAGACGCGTGCCGCCTCTTCGGACATGCCAGCACACCACCCCGCATGTATGAGGGCCCGGTGCGACGCTCGGGTGGCATTGCTACCCCCCAACGGCCCCCGTCCCGCCTAACCCTGTAGCGTTTGACCACGGGATCTAGCCCTTTGACTTTGCACGGACGGGTTTTGACCAGTGGAACTATAGACCCGGTCGTGTTAGGTCAGCCCATACGAACACTTTTGAGCAACATCCAGGCCAAACCCACAGTAAGATCCCCTCCCTGTAGACCCGACGCGTCCGTTTCCCCCTTCCGGTGCCGGCGGCGGCGCCGTCCGTGTGAGGGGGCACACCCCGGAGACGCGTGCCGCCTCTTCGGACATGCCTGCACACCACCCCGCATGTATGAGGGCCCGGTGCGACGCTCGGGTGGCATTGCTACCCCCCACGGCCCCCGTCCCACCTAACCCTGTAGCGTTTGACCACGGGATCTAGCCCTTTGACTTTGCACGGACGCGTTTTGACCAGTGGAACTATCCACCCGGTCGTGTTAGGTCAGCCCATACGAACACTTTAGAGCAACATCCGGGCCAAACCCACAGTAAGATCCCCTCCCTGTAGACCCGACGCGTCCGTTTCCCCCCTTCAGGTGCCGGCGGCGGCGCCGTCCGTGTGAGGGGGCACACCCCGGAGACGCGTGCCGCCTCTTCGGACATGCTAGCACACCACCCCGCATGTATGAGGGCCCGGTGTGATGCTCGGGTGGCATTGCTACCCCCCAACGGCCCCCATCCCGCCTAACCCTGTAGCGTTTGACCACGGGATCTAGCCCTTTGACTTTGCACGGACGGGTTTTGACCAGTGGAACTATCGACCCGGTCGTGTTAGCTCAGCCTATACGAACACTTTAGAGCAACATCCGGGCCAAACCCACAGTAAGATCCCCTCCCTGTAGACCCGACGCGTCCGTTTCCCCCCTCCAGGTGCCGGCGGCGGCGCCGTCCGTGTAAGGGGGCACACCCCGGAGACGCGTGCCGCCTCTTTGGACATGCCAGCACACCACCCCGCATGTATGATGGCCCGGTGCGACGCTCGGGTGGCATTGCTACCCCCCAACAGCCCCCGTCCCGCCTAACCCTGTAGCGTTTGACCACGGGATCTAGCCCTTTGACTTTGCACGGACGGGTTTTGACCAGTGGAACTATCGACCCGGTCGTGTTAGGTCAGCCCATACGAACACTTTAGAGCAACATCCGGGCCCAATCCACAGTAAGATCCCCTCCGTGTAGACCCGACCTGTCTGTTTCCCCCTCCAGGTGCCGGCGTCGGCGCCGTCCGTGTGAGGGGGCACACCCCGGAGAAGCGTGCCGCCTCTTCGGACATGAGAGCACACCACCCCGCATGTATGAGGGCCCGGTGCGACGCTCGGGTGGCATTGCTACCCCCCCCCCCCCCACGGCCCCCGTCCCGCCTAACCCTGTAGCGTTTGACCACGGGATCTAGCCCTTTGACTTTGCACGGACGGGTTTTGACCAGTGGAACTATCGACCCGGTCGTGTTAGGTCAGCCCATACGAACACTTTAGAGCAACATCCAGGCCAAACCCACAGTAAGATCCCCTCCCTGTAGACCCGACGCGTCCGTTTCCCCCTTCCGGTGCCGGCGGCGGCGCCGTCCGTGTGAGGGGGCACACCCCGGAGACGCGTGCCGCCTCTTCGGACATGCCTGCACACCACCCCGCATGTATGAGGGCCCGGTGCGACGCTCGGGTGGCATTGCTACCCCCCACGGCCCCCGTCCCACCTAACCCTGTAGCGTTTGACCACGGGATCTAGCCCTTTGACTTTGCACGGACGCGTTTTGACCAGTGGAACTATCCACCCGGTCGTGTTAGGTCAGCCCATGCGAACACTTTAGAGCAACATCCGGGCCAAACCCACAGTAAGATCCCCTCCCTGTAGA
Source organism: Triticum urartu (assembly GCF_056163025.1). NCBI lineage: Eukaryota > Viridiplantae > Streptophyta > Magnoliopsida > Poales > Poaceae > Triticum > Triticum urartu. The sequence goes on from NC_141879.1 coordinate 12,536,023, forward strand.
CCCGATGCATCCGTTTCCCCCCTTCAGGTGCCGGCGGCGGCGCCGTCCGTGTGAGGGGGCACACCCCGGAGACGCGTGCCGCCTCTTCGGACATGCTAGCACACCACCCCGCATATATGAGGGCCCGGTGTGATGCTCGGGTGGCATTGCTACCCCCCAACGGCCCCCATCCCGCCTAACCCTGTAGCGTTTGACCACGGGATCTAGCCCTTTGACTTTGCACGGACGGGTTTTGAGCAGTGGAACTATTGACCCGGTCGTGTTAGGTCAGCCTATACGAACACTTTAGAGCAACATCCGGGCCAAACCCACAGTAAGATCCCCTCCGTGTAGACCCGACGCGTCCGTTTCCCCCCTCCAAGTGCCGGCGTCGGCGCCGTCCGTGTGAGGGGGCACACCCCGGAGACGCGTGCCGCCTCTTCGGACATGCCAGCACACCACCCCGCATGTATGAGGGCCCGGTGCGACGCTCGGGTGGCATTGCTACCCCCCCCCCCCCACGGCCCCCGTCCCGCCTAACCCTGTAGCGTTTGACCACGGGATCTAGCCCTTTGACTTTGCACGGACGGGTTTTGACCAGTGGAACTATCGACCCGGTCGTGTTAGGTCAGCCTATACGAAAACTTTAGAGCAACATCCGGGCCAAACCCACAGTAAGATCCCCTCCCTGTAGACCCGACGTGTCCGTTTCCCCCCTTCAGGTGCCGGCGGCGGCGCCGTCCGTGTGAGGGGGCACACCCCGGAGACGCGTGCCGCCTCTTCGGACATGCCAGCACACCACCCCGCATGTATGAGGGCCCGGTGCGACGCTCGGGTGGCATTGCTACCCCCCAACGGCCCCCGTCCCGCCTAACCCTGTAGCGTTTGACCACGGGATCTAGCCCTTTGACTTTGCACGGACGGGTTTTGACCAGTGGAACTATAGACCCGGTCGTGTTAGGTCAGCCCATATGAACACATTAGAGCTACATCCGGGCCAAATCCACAGTAAGATCCCCTCCGTGTAGACCCGACCTGTCCGTTTCCCCCTTCCGGTGCCGGCGTCGGCGCCGTCCATGTGAGGGGGCACACCCCGGAGACGCGTGCCGCCTCTTCGGACATGCCAGCACACCACCCCGCATGTATGAGGGCCCGGTGCGACGCTCGGGTGGCATTGCTACCCCCCCCCCCCCCCGACGGACCTCGTCCCGCCTAACCCTGTAGCGTTTGACCACGGGATCTAGCCCTTTGACTTTGCACGGGCACGTTTTAACCAGTGGAACTATCCACCCGGTCGTGCTAGGTCAGCCCATACGAACACTTTAGAGCAACATCCAGGCCAAACCCACAGTAAGATCCCCTCCCTGTAGACGCGACGCGTCCGTTTCCCCCTTCCGGTGCCGGCGGCGGCGCCGTCCGTGTGAGGGGGCACACCCCGGAGACGCGTGCCGCCTCTTCGGACATGCCTGCACACCACCCCGCATGTATGAGGGCCCGTTGCGACACTCGGGTGGCATTGCTACCCCCCACGGCCCCCGTCCCGCCTAACCCTGTAGCGTTTGACCACGGGATCTAGCCCTTTGACTTTGCACGGACGCGTTTTGACCAGTGGAACTATCCACCCGGTCGTGTTAGGTCAGCCCATACGAACACTTTAGAGCAACATCCGGGCCAAACCCACAGTAAGATCCCCTCCCTGTAGACCCGACGCGTCCGTTTCCCCCCTTCAGGTGCCGGCGGCGGCGCCGTCCGTGTGAGGGGGCACACCCCGGAGACGCGTGCCGCCTCTTCGGACATGCCAGCACACCATCCCGCATGTATGAGGGCCCGGTGCGACGCTCGGGTGGCATTGCTACCCCCCCCCACGGCCCCCGACCCGCCTAACCCTGTAGCGTTTGACCACGGGATCTAGTACTTTGACCTTGCACGGACGGGTTTTGACCAGTGGAACTATCAACCCGGTCGTGTTAGGTCAGCCTATACGAACACTTTAGAGCAACATCCGGGCCAAACCCACAGTAAGATCCCCACCGTGTAGACCCGACGCGTCTGTTTCCCCCTCCAGGTGCCGGCGTCGGCGCCGTCCGTGTGAGTGGGCACACCCCGGAGACGCGTGCCGCCTCTTCGGACATGCCAGCACACCACCCCGCATGTATGAGGGCCCGGTGCGACGCTTGGGTGGCATTGCTACCCCCCCCCCCCCCACGGACCCCGTCCCGCCTAACCCTGTAGCGTTTGACCACGGGATCTAGCCCTTTGACTTTGCATGGAAATGTTTTAACCAGTGGAACTATCCACCCGGTCGTGTTAGGTCAGCCCATACGAACACTTTAGAGCAACATCCAGGCCAAACCCACAGTAAGATCCCCTCCCTGTTGACCCGACGCGTCCGTTTGCCCCTTCCGGTGCCGGCGGCGGCGCCGTCCCTGTGAGGGGGCACACCCCGGAGACGCGTGCCGCCTCTTCGGACATGCCTGCACACCACCCCGCATGTATGAGGGCCCGGTGCGACGCTCGGGTGGCATTGCTACCCCCCACGGCCCCCGTCCCGCCTAACCCTGTAGCGTTTGACCACGGGATCTAGCCCTTTGACTTTGCACGGACGGGTTTTGACCAGTGGAACTATCGACCCGGTCGTGTTAGGTCAGCCCATACGAACACTTTAGAGCAACATCCGGGCCAAATCCACAGTAAGATCCCCTCCGTGTAGACCCGACCTGTCCGTTTCCCCCTCCAGGTGCCGGCGTCGGCGCCGTCCGTGTGAGGGGGCACACCCCGGAGAAGCGTGCCGCCTCTTCGGACATGAGAGCACACCACCCCGCATGTATGAGGGCCCGGTGCGACGCTCGGGTGGCATTGCTACCCCCCCCCCCACGGCCCCCGTCCCGCCTAACCCTGTAGCGTTTGACCACGGGATCTAGCCCTTTGTCTTTGCACGGACGGGTTTTGACCAGTGGAACTATCGACCCGGTCGTGTTAGGTCAGCCCATACGAACACTTTAGAGCAACATCCAGGCCAAACCCACAGTTAGATCCCCTCCCTGTAGACCCGACGCATCCGTTTCCCCCTTCCGGTGCCGGCGGCGGCGCCGTCCGCGTGAGGGGGCACACCCCGGAGACGCGTGCCGCCTCTTCGGACATGCCTGCACACCACCCCGCATGTATGAGGGCCCGGTGCGACGCTCGGGTGGCATTGCTACCCCCCACGGCCCCCGTCCCACCTAACCCTGTAGCGTTTGACCACGGGATCTAGCCCTTTGACTTTGCACGGACGCGTTTTGACCAGTGGAACTATCCACCCGGTCGTGTTAGGTCAGCCCATACGAACACTTTAGAGCAACATCCGGGCCAAACCCACAGTAAGATCCCCTCCCTGTAGACCCGACGCGTCCGTTTCCCCCCTTCAGGTGCCGGCGGCGGCGCCGTCCGTGTGAGGGGGCACACCCCGGAGACGCGTGCCGCCTCTTCGGACATGCTAGCACACCACCCCGCATGTATGAGGGCCCGGTGTGATGCTCGGGTGGCATTGCTACCCCCCAACGGCCCCCATCCCGCCTAACCCTGTAGCGTTTGACCACGGGATCTAGCCCTTTGACTTTGCACGGACGTGTTTTGACCAGTGGAACTATCGACCCGGTCGTGTTAGGTCAGCCTATACGAACACTTTAGAGCAACATCCGGGCCAAACCCACAGTAAGATCCCCTCCGTGTAGACCCGACGCGTCCGTTTCCCCCCTCCAAGTGCCGCCTCTTCGGACATGCCAGCACACCACCCCGCATGTATGAGGGCCCGGTGCGACGCTCGGGTGGCATTGCTACCCCCCCCCCCCACGGCCCCCGTCCCGCCTAACCCTGTAGCGTTTGACCACGGGATCTAGCCCTTTGACTTTGCACGGACGGGTTTTGACCAGTGGAACTATCGACCCGGTCGTGTTAGGTCAGCCTATACGAAAACTTTAGAGCAACATCCGGGCCAAACCCACAGTAAGATCCCCTCCCTGTAGACCCGACGTGTCCGTTTCCCCCCTTCAGGTGCCGGCGGCGGCGCCGTCCGTGTGAGGGGGCACACCCCGGAGACGCGTGCCGCCTCTTCGGACATGCCAGCACACCACCCCGCATGTATGAGGGCCCGGTGCGACGCTCGGGTGGCATTGCTACCCCCCAACGGCCCCCGTCCCGCCTAACCCTGTAGCGTTTGACCACGGGATCTAGCCCTTTGACTTTGCACGGACGGGTTTTGACCAGTGGAACTATAGACCCGGTCGTGTTAGGTCAGCCCATACGAACACTTTAGAGCAACATCCAGGCCAAACCCACAGTAAGATCCCCTCCCTGTAGACCCGACGCGTCCGTTTCCCCCTTCCGGTGCCGGCGGCGGCGCCGTCCGTGTGAGGGGGCACACCCCGGACACGCGTGCCGCCTCTTCGGACATGCCTGCACACCACCCCGCATGTATGAGGGCCCGGTGCGACGCTCGGGTGGCATTGCTACCCCCCACGGCCCCCGTCCCACCTAACCCTTTAGCGTTTGACCACGGGATCTAGCCCTTTGACTTTGCACGGACGCGTTTTGACCAGCGGAACTATCCACCCGGTCGTGTTAGGTCAGCCCATACGAACACTTTAGAGCAACATCCGGGCCAAACCCACAGTAAGATCCCCTCCCTGTAGACCCGACGCGTCCGTTTCCCCCCTTCAGGTGCCGGCGGCGGCGCCGTCCGTGTGAGGGGGCACACCCCGGAGACGCGTGCCGCCTCTTCGGACATGCCAGCACACCACCCCGCATGTATGAGGGCCCGGTGCGACGCTTGGGTGGCATTGCTACCCCCCCCCCACGGACCCCGTCCCGCCTAACCCTGTAGCGTTTGACCACGGGATCTAGCCCTTTGACTTTGCATGGAAATGTTTTAACCAGTGGAACTATCCACCCGGTCGTGTTAGGTCATCCCATACGAACACTTTAGAGCAACATCCAGGCCAAACCCACAGTAAGATCCCCTCCCTGTTGACCCGACGCGTCCGTTTCCCCCTTCCGGTGCCGGCGGCGGCGCCGTCCGTGTGAGGGGGCACACCCCGGAGACGCGTGCCGCCTCTTCGGACATGCCTGCACACCACCCCGCATGTATGAGGGCCCGGTGCGACGCTCGGGTGGCATTGCTACCCCCCACGGCCCCCGTCCCGCCTAACCCTGTAGCGTTTGACCACGGGATCTAGCCCTTTGACTTTGCACGGACGGGTTTTGACCAGTGGAACTATCGACCCGGTCGTGTTCGGTCAGCCCATACGAACACTTTAGAGCAACATCCGGGCCAAATCCACAGTAAGATCCCCTCCGTGTAGACCCGACCTGTCCGTTTCCCCCTCCAGGTGCCGGCGTCGGCGCCGTCCGTGTGAGGGGGCACACCCCGGAGAAGCGTGCCGCCTCTTCGGACATGAGAGCACACCACCCCGCATGTATGAGGGCCCGGTGCGAAGCTCGGGTGGCATTGCTACCCCCCCCCCCCCCCACGGCCCCCGTCCCGCCTAACCCTGTAGCGTTTGACCACGGGATCTAGCCCTTTGACTTTGCACGGACACGTTTTAACCAGTGGAACTATCCACCCGGTCGTGTTAGGTCAGCCCATACGAACACTTTAGAGCAACATCCAGGCCAAACCCACAGTTAGATCCCCTCCCTGTAGACCCGACGCGTCCGTTTCCCCCTTCCGGTGCCGGCGGCGGCGCCGTCCGTGTGAGGGGGCACACCCCGGAGACGCGTGCCGCCTCTTCGGACATGCCTGCACACCACCCCGCATGTATGAGGGCCCGGTGCGACGCTCGGGTGGCATTGCTACCCCCCACGGCCCCCGTCCCACCTAACCCTGTAGCGTTTGACCACGGGATCTAGCACTTTGACTTTGCACGGACGCGTTTTGACCAGTGGAACTATCCACCCGGTCGTGTTAGGTCAGCCATACGAACACTTTAGAGCAACATCCGGGCCAAACCCACAGTAAGATCCCCTCCCTGTAGACCCGACGCGTCCGTTTCCCCCCTTCAGGTGCCGGCAGCGGCGCCGTCCGTGTGAGGGGGCACACCCCGGAGACACGTGCCGCCTCTTCGGACATGCTAGCACACCACCCCGCATGTATGAGGGCCCGGTGTGATGCTCGTGTGGCATTGCTACCCCCCAACGGCCCCCATCCCGCCTAACCCTGTAGCGTTTGACCACGGGATCTAGCCCTTTGACTTTGCAAGGACGTGTTCTGACCAGTGGAACTATCGACCCGGTCGTGTTAGGTCAGCCTATACGAACACTTTAGAGCAACATCCGGGCCAAACCCACAGTAAGATCCCCTCCGTGTAGACCCGACGCGTCCGTTTCCCCCCTCCAAGTGCCGGCGTCGGGGCCGTCCGTGTGAGGGGGCACACCCCGGAGATGCGTGCCGCCTCTTCGGACATGCCAGCACACCACCCCGCATGTATGAGGGCCCGGTGCGACGCTCGGGTGGCATTGCTACCCCCCCCCCCCCCCACGGCCCCCGTCCCGCCTAACCCTGTAGCGTTTGACCACGGGATCTAGCCCTTTGACTTTGCACGGACGGGTTTTGACCAGTGGAACTATCGACCCGGTCGTGTTAGGTCAGCCTATACGAAAACTTTAGAGCAACATCCGGGCCAAACCCACAGTAAGATCCCCTCCCTGTAGACCCGACGTGTCCGTTTCCCCCCTTCAGGTGCCGGCGGCGGCGCCGTCCGTGTGAGGGGGCACACCCCGGAGACGCGTGCCGCCTCTTCGGACATGCCAGCACACCACCCCGCATGTATGAGGGCCCGGTGCGACGCTCGGGTGGCATTGCTACCCCCCAACGGCCCCCGTCCCGCCTAACCCTGTAGCGTTTGACCACGGGATCTAGCCCTTTGACTTTGCACGGACGGGTTTTGACCAGTGGAACTATAGACCCGGTCGTGTTAGGTCAGCCCATACGAACACTTTAGAGCAACATCCAGGCCAAACCCACAGTAAGATCCCCTCCCTGTAGACCCGACGCGTCCGTTTCCCCCTTCCGGTGCCGGCGGCGGCGCCGTCCGTGTGAGGGGGCACACCCCGGACACGCGTGCCGCCTCTTCGGACATGCCTGCACACCACCCCGCATGTATGAGGGCCCGGTGCGACGCTCGGGTGGCATTGCTACCCCCCACGGCCCCCGTCCCACCTAACCCTGTAGCGTTTGACCACGGGATCTAGCCCTTTGACTTTGCACGGACGCGTTTTGACCAGCGGAACTATCCACCCGGTCGTGTTAGGTCAGCCCATACGAACACTTTAGAGCAACATCCGGGCCAAACCCACAGTAAGATCCCCTCCCTGTAGACCCGACGCGTCCGTTTCCCCCCTTCAGGTGCCGGCGGCGGCGCCGTCCGTGTGAGGGGGCACACCCCGGAGACGCGTGCCGCCTCTTCGGACATGCTAGCACACCACCCCGCATGTATGAGGGCCCGGTGTGATGCTCGGGTGGCATTGCTACCCCCCAACGGCCCCCATCCCGCCTAACCCTGTAGCGTTTGACCACGGCATCTAGCCCTTTGACTTTGCACGGACGGGTTTTGACCAGTGGAACTATCGACCCGGTCGTGTTAGGTCAGCCTATACGAACACTTTAGAGCAACATCCGGGCCAAACCCACAGTAAGATCCCCTCCGTGTAGACCCGACGCGTCCGTTTCCCCCCTCCAAGTGCCGGCGTCGGCGCCGTCCGTGTGAGGGGGCACACCCCGGAGATGCGTGCCGCCTCTTCGGACATGCCAGCACACCACCCCGCATGTATGAGGGCCCGGTGCGACGCTCGGGTGGCATTGCTACCCCCCCCCCCATGGCCCCCGTCCCGCCTAACCCTGTAGCATTTCACCACGGGATCTAGCCCTTTGACTTTGCACGGACGGGTTTTGACCAGTGGAACTATCGACCCGGTCGTGTTAGGTCAGCCTATACAAAAACTTTAGAGCAACATCCGGGCCAAACCCACAGTAAGATCCCCTCCCTGTAGACCCGACGTGTCCGTTTCCCCCCTTCAGGTGCCGGCGGCGGCGCCGTCCGTGTGAGGGGGCACACCCCGGAGACGCGTGCCGCCTCTTCGGACATGCCAGCACACCACCCCGCATGTATGAGGGCCCGGTGCGACGCTCGGGTGGCATTGCTACCCCCCAACGGCCCCCGTCCCGCCTAACCCTGTAGCGTTTGACCACGGGATCTAGCCCTTTGACTTTGCACGGACGGGTTTTGACCAGTGGAACTATAGACCCGGTCGTGTTAGGTCAGCCCATATGAACACATTAGAGCAACATCCGGGCCAAACCCACAGTAAGATCCCCTCCCTGTAGACCCGACGCGTCCGTTTCCCCCCTCCAGGTGCCGGCGGCGGCGCCGTCCGTGTAAGGGGGCACACCCCGGAGACGCGTGCCGCCTCTTCGGACATGCCAGCACACCACCCCGCATGTATGAGGGCCCGGTGCGACGCTCGGGTGGCATTGCTAACCCCCAACGGCCCCCGTCCCGCCTAACCCTGTAGCGTTTGACCACGGGATCTAGCCCTTTGACTTTTCACGGACGGGTTTTGACCAGTGGAACTATCGACCCGGTCGTGTTAGGTCAGCCCATACGAACACTTTAGAGCAACATCCGGGCCAAATCCACAGTAAGATCCCCTCCGTGTAGACCCGACCTGTCCGTTTCCCCCTCCAGGTGCCGGCGTCGGCGCCGTCCGTGTGAGGGGGCACACCTCGGAGAAGTGTGCCGCCTCTTCGGACATGCCAGCACATCACCCCGCATGTATGAGGGCCCGGTGCGACGCTCGGGTGGCATTGCTACCCCCCCCCCCCCCACGGCCCCCGTCCCGCCTAACCCTGTAGCGTTTGACCACGGGATCTAACCCTTTGACTTTGCACGGACACGTTTTAACCAGTGGAACTATCCACCCGGTCGTGTTAGGTCAGTCCATACGAACACTTTAGAGCAACATCCAGGCCAAACCCACAGTAAGATCCCCTCCCTGTAGACCCGACGCGTCCGTTTCCCCCTTCCGGTGCCGGCGGCGGCGCCGTCCGTGTGAGGGGGCACACCCCGGAGACGCGTGCCGCCTCTTCGGACATGCCTGCACACCACCCCGCATGTATGAGGGCCCGGTGCGACGCTCGGGTGGCATTGCTACACCCCACGGCCCTCGTCCCGCCTATCCCTGTAGCGTTTGACCACGGGATCTAGCCCTTTGACTTTGCACGGACGGCTTTTGACCAGTGGAACTATCGACCCGGTCGTGTTAGGTCAGCCTATACGAACACTTTAGAGCAACATCCGGGCCAAACCCACAGTAAGATCCCCTCCCTGTAGACCCGACGCGTCCGTTTCCCCCCTCCAGGTGCCGGCGGCGGTGCCGTCCGTGTAAGGGGGCACACCCCGGAGACGCGTGCCGCCTCTTCGGACATGCCAGCACACCACCCCGCATGTATGAGGGCCCGGTGCGACGCTCGGGTGGCATTGCTACCCCCCAACAGCCCCCGTCCCGCCTAACCCTGTAGCGTTTGACCACGGGATCTAGCCCTTTGACTTTGCACGGACGGGTTTTGACCAGTGGAACTATCGACCCGGTCGTGTTAGGTCAGCCTATACGAACACTTTAGAGCAACATCCGGGCCAAATCCACAGTAAGATCCCCTCCGTGTAGACCCGACCTGTCCGTTTCCCCCTCCAGGTGCCGGCGTCGGCGCCGTCCGTGTGAGGGGGCACACCCCGGAGAAGCGTGCCGCCTCTTCGGACATGAGAGCACACCACCCCGCATGTATGAGGGCCCGGTGCGACGCTCGGGTGGCATTGCTACCCCCCCCCCACGGCCCCCGTCCCGCCTAACCCTGTAGCGTTTGACCACGGGATCTAGCCCTTTGACTTTGCACGGACATGTTTTAACCAGTGGAACTATCCATCCGGTCGTGTTAGGTCAGCCCATACGAACACTTTAGAGCAACATCCAGGCCAAACCCACAGTAAGATCCCCTCCCTGCTGACCCGACGCGTCCGTTTCCCCCTTCCGGTGCCGGCGGCGGCGCCGTCCGTTTGAGGGGGCACACCCCGGAGACGCGTGCCGCCTCTTCGGACGTGCCTGCACACCACCCCGCATGTATGAGGGCCCGGTGCGACGCTCGGGTGGCATTGCTACCCCCCACGGCCCCCGTCCCGCCTAACCCTGTAGCGTTTGACCACGGGATCTAGCCCTTTGACTTTGCACGGACGGGTTTTGACCAGTGGAACTATCCACCCGGTCGTGTTAGGTCAGCCCATACGAACACTTTAGAGCAACATCCGGGCCAAACCCACAGTAAGATCCCCTCCCTGTAGACCCGACGCGTCCGTTTCCCCCCTTCAGGTGCCGGCGGCGGCGCCGTCCGTGTGAGGGGGCACACCCCGGAGACGCGTGCCGCCTCTTCGGACATGCTAGCACACCACCCCGCATGTATGAGGGCCCGGTGTGATGCTCGGGTGGCATTGCTACCCCCCAACGGCCCCCATCCCGCCTAACCGTGTAGCGTTTGACCACGGGATCTAGCCCTTTGACTTTGCACGGACGGGTTTTGACCAGTGGAACTATCGACCCGGTCGTGTTAGGTCAGCCTATACGAACACTTTAGAGCAACATCCGGGCCAAACCCACAGTAAGATCCCCTCCGTGTAGACCCGACGCGTCCGTTTCCCCCCTCCAAGTGCCGGCGTCGGCGCCGTCCGTGTGAGGGGGCACACCCCGGAGATGCGTGCCGCCTCTTCGGACATGCCAGCACACCACCCCGCATGTATGAGGGCCCGGTGCGACGCTTGGGTGGCATTGCTACCCCCCCCCCCCCCCCACGGCCCCCGTCCCGCCTAACCCTGTAGCGTTTGACCACGGGATCTAGCCCTTTGACTTTGCACGGACGGGTTTTGACCAGTGGAACTATCGACCCGGTCGTGTTAGGTCAGCCTATACGAAAACTTTAGAGCAACATCCGGGCCAAACCCACAGTAAGATCCCCTCCCTGTAGACCCGACGTGTCCGTTTCCCCCCTTCAGGTGCCGGCGGCGGCGCCGTCCGTGTGAGGGGGCACACCCCGGAGACGCGTGCCGCCTCTTCAGACATGCCAGCACACCACCCCGCATGTATGAGGGCCCGGTGCGACGCTCGGGTGGCATTGCTACCCCCCAACGGCCCCCGTCCCGCCTAACCCTGTAGCGTTTGACCACGGGATCTAGCCCTTTGACTTTGCACGGACGGGTTTTGACCAGTGGAACAATAGACCCGGTCTTGTTAGGTCAGCCCATACGAACACTTTAGAGCAACATCCAGGCCAAACCCACAGTAAGATCCCCTCCCTGTAGACCCGACGCGTCCGTTTCCCCCTTCCGGTGCCGGCGGCGGCGCCGTCCGTGTGAGGGGGCACACCTCGGACACGCGTGCCGCCTCTTCGGACATGCCTGCACACCACCCCGCATGTATGAGGGCCCGGTGCGACGCTCGGGTGGCATTGCTACCCCCCACGGCCCCCGTCCCACCTAACCCTGTAGCGTTTGACCACGGGATCTAGCCCTTTGACTTTGCACGGACGGGTTTTGACCAGTGGAACTATAGACCCGGTCGTGTTAGGTCAGCCCATACGAACACTTTAGAGCAACGTCCGGGCCAAACCCATAGTAAGATCCCCTCCGTGTAGACCCGACGCGTCCGTTTCCCCCCTCCAAGTGCCGGCGTCGGCGCCGTCCATGTGAGGGGGCACACCCCGGAGATGCGTGCCGCCTCTTCGGACATGCCAGCACACCACCCCGCATGTATGAGGGCCCGGTGCGACGCTCGGGTGGCATTGCTACCCCCCCCCCCCCCACGGCCCCCGTCCCGCCTAACCCTGTAGCATTTGACCACGGGATCTAGCCCTTTGACTTTGCACGGACGGGTTTTGACCAGTGGAACTATCGACCCGGTCGTGTTAGGTTAGCCTATACGAAAACTTTAGAGCAACATCCGGGCCAAACCCACAGTAAGATCCCCTCCCTGTAGACCCGACGTGTCCGTTTCCCCCCTTCAGGTGCCGGCGGCGGCGCCGTCCGTGTGAGGGGGCACACCCCGGAGATGCGTGCCGCCTCTTCGGACATGCCAGCACACCACCCCGCATGTATGAGGGCCCGGTGCGACGCTCGGGTGGCATTGCTACCCCCCAACGGCCCCCGTCCCGCCTAACCCTGTAGCGTTTGACCACGGGATCTAGCCCTTTGACTTTGCACGGACGGGTTTTGACCAGTGGAACTATAGACCCGGTCGTGTTAGGTCAGCCCATATGAACACATTAGAGCAACATCCGGGCCAAACCCACAGTAAGATCCCCTCCCTGTAGACCCGACGCGTCCGTTTCCCCCCTCCAGGTGCCGGCGGCGGCGCCGTCCGTGTAAGGGGGCACATCCCGGAGACGGGTGACGCCTCTTCGGACATGCCAGCACACCACCCCGCATGTATGAGGGCCCGGTGCGACGCTCGGGTGGCATTGCTAACCCCCAACGGCCCCCGTCCCGCCTAACCCTGTAGCGTTTGACCACGGGATCTAGCCCTTTGACTTTTCACGGACGGGTTTTGACCAGTGGAACTATCGACCCGGTCGTGTTAGGTCAGCCCATACGAACACTTTAGAGCAACATCCGGGCCAAATCCACAGTAAGATCCCCTCCGTGTAGACCCGACCTGTCCGTTTCCCCCTCCAGGTGCCGGCGTCGGCGCCGTCCGTGTGAGGGGGCACACCTCGGAGAAGTGTGCCGCCTCTTCGGACATGCCAGCACACCACCCCGCATGTATGAGGGCCCGGTGCGACGCTCGGGTGGCATTGCTACCCCCCCCCCCCCCCCCCACGGCCCTCGTCCCGCCTAACCCTGTAGCGTTTGACCACGGGATCTAACCCTTTGACTTTGCACGGACACGTTTTAACCAGTGGAACTATCCACCCGGTCGTGTTAGGTCAGTCCATACGAACACTTTAGAGCAACATCCAGGCCAAACCCACAGTAAGATCCCCTCCCTGTAGACCCGACGCGTCCGTTTCCCCCTTCCGGTGCCGGCGGCGGCGCCGTCCGTGTGAGGGGGCACACCCCGGAGACGCGTGCCGCCTCTTCGGACATGCCTGCACACCACCCCGCATGTATGAGGGCCCGGTGCGACGCTCGGGTGGCATTGCTACCCCCCACGGCCCTCGTCCCGCCTATCCCTGTAGCGTTTGACCACGGGATCTAGCCCTTTGACTTTGCACGGACGGGTTTTGACCAGTAGAACTATCGACCCGGTCGTGTTAGGTCAGCCTATACGAACACTTTAGAGCAACATCCGGGCCAAACCCACAGTAAGATCCCCTCCCTGTAGACCCGACGCGTCCGTTTCCCCCCTCCAGGTGCCGGCGGCGGTGCCGTCCGTGTAAGGGGGCACACCCCGGAGACGCGTGCCGCCTCTTCGGACATGCCAGCACACCACCCCGCATGTATGAGGGCCCGGTGCGACGCTCGGGTGGCATTGCTACCCCCCAACAGCCCCCGTCCCGCCTAACCCTGTAGCGTTTGACCACGGGATCTAGCCCTTTGACTTTGCACGGACGGGTTTTGACCAGTGGAACTATCGACCCGGTCGTGTTAGGTTAGCCTATACGAACACTTTAGAGCAACATCCGGGCCAAATCCACAGTAAGATCCCCTCCGTGTAGACCCGACCTGTCCGTTTCCCCCTCCAGGTGCCGGCGTCGGCGCCGTCCGTGTGAGGGGGCACACCCCGGAGAAGCGTGCCGCCTCTTCGGACATGAGAGCACACCACCCCGCATGTATGAGGGCCCGGTGCGACGCTCGGGTGGCATTGCTACCCCCCCCCCCCCCCACGGCCCCCGTCCCGCCTAACCCTGTAGCGTTTCACCACGGGATCTAGCCCTTTGACTTTGCACGGACATGTTTTAAACAGTGGAACTATCCACCCGGTCGTGTTAGGTCAGCCCATACGAACACTTTAGAGCAACATCCAGGCCAAACCCACAGTAAGATCCCCTCCCTGTTGACCCGACGCGTCCGTTTCCCCCTTCCGGTGCCGGCGGCGGCGCCGTCCGTGTGAGGGGGCACACCCCGGAGACGCGTGCCGCCTCTTCGGACATGCTAGCACACCACCCCGCATGTATGAGGGCCCGGTGCGACGCTCGGGTGGCATTGCTACCCCCCACGGCCCCCGTCCCGCCTAACCCTGTAGCGTTTGACCACGGGATCTAGCCCTTTGACTTTGCACGGACGGGTTTTGACCAGTGGAACTATCGACCCGGTCGTGTTAGGTCAGCCTATACGAACACTTTAGAGCAACATCCGGGCCAAACCCACAGTAAGATCCCCTCCGTGTAGACCCGACGCGTCCGTTTCCCCCCTCCAAGTGCCGGCGTCGGCGCCGTCCGTGTGAGGGGGCACACCCCGGAGATGCGTGCCGCCTCTTCGGACATGCCAGCACACCACCCCGCATGTATGAGGGCCCGGTGCGACGCTCGGGTGGCATTGCTACCCCCCCCCCCCACGGCCCCCGTCCCGCCTAACCCTGTAGCGTTTGACCACGGGATCTAGCCCTTTGACTTTGCACGGACGGGTTTTGACCAGTGGAACTATCGACCCGGTCGTCTTAGGTCAGCCTATACGAAAACTTTAGAGCAACATCCGGGCCAAACCCACAGTAAGATCCCCTCCCTGTAGACCCGACGTGTCCGTTTCCCCCCTTCAGGTGCCGGCGGCGGCGCCGTCCGTGTGAGGGGGCACACCCCGGAGACGCGTGCCGCCTCTTCGGACATGCCAGCACACCACCCCGCATATATGAGGGCCCGGTGCGACGCTCGGGTGGCATTGCTACCCCCCAACGGCCCCCGTCCCGCCTAACCCTGTAGCGTTTGACCACGGGATCTAGCCCTTTGACTTTGCACGGACGGGTTTTGACCAGTGGAACTATAGACCCGGTCGTGTTAGGTCAGCCCATACGAACACTTTAGAGCAACATCCAGGCCAAACCCACAGTAAGATCCCCTCCCTGTAGACCCGACGCGTCCGTTTCCCCCTTCCGGTGCCGGCGGCGGCGCCGTCCGTGTGAGGGGGCACACCCCGGACACGCGTGCCGCCTCTTCGGACATGCCTGCACACCACCCCGCATGTATGAGGGCCCGGTGCGACGCTCGGGTGGCATTGCTACCCCTCACGGCCCCCGTCCCACCTAACCCTGTAGCGTTTGACCACGGGATCTAGCCCTTTGACTTTGCACGGACGCGTTTTGACCAGTGGAACTATCCACCCGGTCGTGTTAGGTCAGCCCATACGAACACTTTAGAGCAACATCCGGGCCAAACCCACAGTAAGATCCCCTCCCTGTAGACCCGACGCGTCCGTTTCCCCCCTTCAGGTGCCGGCGGCGGCGCCGTCCGTGTGAGGGGGCACACCCCGGAGACGCGTGCCGCCTCTTCGGACATGCTAGCACACCACCCCGCATGTATGAGGGCCCGGTGTGATGCTCGGGTGGCATTGCTACCCCCCAACGGCCCCCATCCCGCCTAACCCTGTAGCGTTTGACCACGGGATCTAGCCCTTTGACTTTGCACGGACGGGTTTTGACCAGTGGAACTATCGACCCGGTCGTGTTAGGTCAGCCTATACGAACACTTTAGAGCAACATCCGGGCCAAACCCACAGTAAGATCCCCTCCGTGTAGACCCGACGCGTCCGTTTCCCCCCTCCAAGTGCCGGCGTCGGCGCCGTCCGTGTGAGGGGGCACACCCCGGAGATGCGTGCCGCCTCTTCGGACATGCCAGCACACCACCCCGCATGTATGAGGGCCCGGTGCGACGCTCGGGTGGCATTGCTACCCCCCCCCACGGCCCCCGTCCCGCCTAACCCTGTAGCGTTTGACCACGGGATCTAGCCCTTTGACTTTGCACGGACGGGTTTTGACCAGTGGAACTATCGACCCGGTCGTGTTAGGTCAGCCTATACGAAAACTTTAGAGCAACATCAGGGCCAAACCCACAGTAAGATCCCCTCCCTGTAGACCCGACGTGTCCGTTTCCCCCCTTCAGGTGCCGGCGGCGGCGCCGTCCGTGTGAGGGGGCACACCCCGGAGACGCGTGCCGCCTCTTCGGACATGCCAGCACACCACCCCGCATGTATGAGGGCCCGGTGCGACGCTCGGTTGGCATTGCTACCCCCCAACGGCCCCCGTCCCGCCTAACCCTGTAGCGTTTGACCACGGGATCTAGCCCTTTGACTTTGCACGGACGTGTTTTGACCAGTGGAACTATAGACCCGGTCGTGTTAGGTCAGCCCATATGAACACATTAGAGCAACATCCGGGCCAAAAACACAGTAAGATCCCCTCCCTGTAGACCCGACGCGTCCGTTTCCCCCCTCCAGGTGCCGGCGGCGGCGCCGTCCGTGTAAGGGGGCACACCCCGGAGACGCGTGCCGCCTCTTCGGACATGCCAGCACACCACCCCGCATGTATGAGGGCCCGGTGCGACGCTCGGGTGGCATTGCTAACCCCCAACGGCCCCCGTCCCGCCTAACCCTGTAGCGTTTGACCACGGGATCTAGCCCTTTGACTTTTCACGGACGGGTTTTGACCAGTGGAACTATCGACCCGGTCGTGTTAGGTCAGCCCATACGAACACTTTAGAGCAACATCCGGGCCAAATCGACAGTAAGATCCCCTCCGTGTAGACCCGACCTGTCCGTTTCCCCCTCCAGGTGCCGGCGTCGGCGCCGTCCGTGTGAGGGGGCACACCTCGGAGAAGTGTGGCGCCTCTTCGGACATGCCAGCACACCACCCCGCATGTATGAGGGCCCGGTGCGACGCTCGGGTGGCATTGCTACCCCCCCCCCCCCCCACGGCCCCCGTCCCGCCTAACCCTGTAGCGTTTGACCACGGGATCTAACCCTTTGACTTTGCACGGACACGTTTTAACCAGTGGAACTATCCACCCGGTCGTGTTAGGTCAGTCCATACGAACACTTTAGAGCAACATCCAGGCCAAACCCACAGTAAGATCCCCTCCCTGTAGACCCGACGCGTCCGTTTCCCCCTTCCGGTGCCGGCGGCGGCGCCGTCCGTGTGAGGGGGCACACCCCGGAGACGCGTGCCGCCTCTTCGGACATGCCTGCACACCACCCCGCATGTATGAGGGCCCGGTGCGACGCTCGGGTGGCATTGCTACCCCCCACGGCCCTCGTCCCGCCTATCCCTGGAGCGTTTGACCACGGGATCTAGCCCTTTGACTTTGCACGGACGGGTTTTGACCAGTGGAACTATCGACCCGGTCGTGTTAGGTCAGCCTATACGAACACTTTAGAGCAACATCCGGGCCAAACCCACAGTAAGATCCCCTCCCTGTAGACCCGACGCGTCCGTTTCCCCCCTCCAGGTGCCGGCGGCGGTGCCGTCCGTGTAAGGGGGCACACCCCGGAGACGCGTGCCGCCTCTTCGGACATGCCAGCACACCACCCCGCATGTATGAGGGCCCGGTGCGATGCTCGGGTGGCATTGCTACCCCCCCCCCACGGCCCCCGTCCCGCCTAACCCTGTAGCGTTTGACCACGGGATCTAGCCCTTTGACTTTGCACGGACGGGTTTTGACCAGTGGAACTATCGACCCGGTCGTGTTAGGTCAGCCTATACGAACACTTTAGAGCAACATCCGGGCCAAATCCACAGTAAGATCCCCTCCGTGTAGACCCGACCTGTCCGTTTCCCCCTCCAAGTGCCGGCGTCGGCGCCGTCCGTGTGAGGGGGCACACCCCGGAGAAGCGTGCCGCCTCTTCGGACATGAGAGCACACCACCCCGCATGTATGAGGGCCCGGTGCGATGCTCGGGTGGCATTGCTACCCCCCCCCCCACGGCCCCCGTCCCGCCTAACCCTGTACCGTTTGACCACGGGATCTAGCCCTTTGACTTTGCACGGACATGTTTTAACCAGTGGAACTATCCACCCGGTCGTGTTAGGTCAGCCCATACGAACACTTTAGAGCAACATCCAGGCCAAACCCACAGTAAGATCCCCTCCCTGTTGACCCGACGCGTCCGTTTCCCCCTTCCGGTGCCGGCGGCGGCGCCGTCCGTGTGAGGGGGCACACCCCGGAGACGCGTGCCGCCTCTTCGGACATGCCTGCACACCACCCCGCATGTATGAGGGCCCGGTGCGACGCTCGGGTGGCATTGCTACCCCCCACGGCCCCCGTCCCGCCTAACCCTGTAGCGTTTGACCACGGGATCTAGCCCTTTGACTTTGCACGGACGGGTTTTGACCAGTGGAACTATCGACCCGGTCGTGTTAGGTCAGCCCATACGAACACTTTAGAGCAACATCCGGGCCAAATCCACAGTAAGATCCCCTCCGTGTTGACCCGACCTGTCCGTTTCCCCCTCCAGGTGCCGGCGTCGGCGCCGTCCGTGTGAGGGGGCACACCTCGGAGAAGTGTGCCGCCTCTTCGGACATGCCAGCACACCACCCCGCATGTATGAGGGCCCGGTGCGACGCTCGGGTGGCATTGCTACCCCCCCCCCCCCCCCACGGCCCCCGTCCCGCCTAACCCTGTAGCGTTTGACCACGGGATCTAGCCCTTTGACTTTGCACGGACACGTTTTAACCAGTGGAACTATCCACCCGGTCGTGTTAGGTCAGCCCATACGAACACTTTAGAGCAACATCCAGGCCAAACCCACAGTAAGATCCTCTCCCTGTAGACCCGACGCGTCCGTTTCCCCCTTCCGGTGCCGGCGGCGGCGCCGTCCGTGTGAGGGGGCACACCCCGGAGACGCGTGCCGCCTCTTCGGACATGCCTGCACACCACCCCGCATGTATGAGGGCCCGGTGCGACGCTCGTGTGGCATTGCTACCCCCCACGGCCCCCGTCCCGCCTAACCCTGTAGCGTTTGACCACGGGATCTAGCCCTTTGACTTTGCATGGACGCGTTTTGACCAGTGGAACTATCCACCCGGTCGTGTTAGGTCAGCCTATACGAACACTTTAGAGCAACATCCGGGCCGAACCCACGGTAAGATCCCCTCCGTGTAGACCCGACCTGTCCGTTTCCCCCTCCAGGTGCCGGCGTCGGCGCCGTCCGTGTGAGGGGGCACACCCCGGAGAAGCGTGCCGCCTCTTCGGACATGAGAGCACACCACCCCGCATGTATGAGGGCCCGGTGCGACGCTCGGGTGGCATTGCTACCCCCCCCCACGGCCCCCGTCCCGCCTAACCCTGTAGCGTTTGACCACGGGATCTAGCCCTTTGACTTTGCACGGACATGTTTTAACCAGTGGAACTATCCATCCGGTCGTGTTAGGTCAGCCCATACGAACACTTTAGAGCAACATCCAGGCCAAACCCACAGTAAGATCCCCTCCCTGCTGACCCGACGCGTCCGTTTCCCCCTTCCGGTGCCGGCGGCGGCGCCGTCCGTTTGAGGGGGCACACCCCGGAGACGCGTGCCGCCTCTTCGGACGTGCCTGCACACCACCCCGCATGTATGAGGGCCCGGTGCGACGCTCGGGTGGCATTGCTACCCCCCACGGCCCCCGTCCCGCCTAACCCTGTAGCGTTTGACCACGGGATCTAGCCCTTTGACTTTGCACGGACGGGTTTTGACCAGTGGAACTATCCACCCGGTCGTGTTAGGTCAGCCCATACGAACACTTTAGAGCAACATCCGGGCCAAACCCACAGTAAGATCCCCTCCCTGTAGACCCGACGCGTCCGTTTCCCCCCTTCAGGTGCCGGCGGCGGCGCCGTCCGTGTGAGGGGGCACACCCCGGAGACGCGTGCCGCCTCTTCGGACATGCTAGCACACCACCCCGCATGTATGAGGGCCCGGTGTGATGCTCGGGTGGCATTGCTACCCCCCAACGGCCCCCATCCCGCCTAACCGTGTAGCGTTTGACCACGGGATCTAGCCCTTTGACTTTGCACGGACGGGTTTTGACCAGTGGAACTATCGACCCGGTCGTGTTAGGTCAGCCTATACGAACACTTTAGAGCAACATCCGGGCCAAACCCACAGTAAGATCCCCTCCGTGTAGACCCGACGCGTCCGTTTCCCCCCTCCAAGTGCCGGCGTCGGCGCCGTCCGTGTGAGGGGGCACACCCCGGAGATGCGTGCCGCCTCTTCGGACATGCCAGCACACCACCCCGCATGTATGAGGGCCCGGTGCGACGCTTGTGTGGCATTGCTACCCCCCCCCCCCCCACGGCCCCCGTCCCGCCTAACCCTGTAGCGTTTGACCACGGGATCTAGCCCTTTGACTTTGCACGGACGGGTTTTGACCAGTGGAACTATCGACCCGGTCGTGTTAGGTCAGCCTATACGAAAACTTTAGAGCAACATCCGGGCCAAACCCACAGTAAGATCCCCTCCCTGTAGACCCGACGTGTCCGTTTCCCCCCTTCAGGTGCCGGCGGCGGCGCCGTCCGTGTGAGGGGGCACACCCCGGAGACGCGTGCCGCCTCTTCAGACATGCCAGCACACCACCCCGCATGTATGAGGGCCCGGTGCGACGCTCGGGTGGCATTGCTACCCCCCAACGGCCCCCGTCCCGCCTAACCCTGTAGCGTTTGACCACGGGATCTAGCCCTTTGACTTTGCACGGACGGGTTTTGACCAGTGGAACAATAGACCCGGTCTTGTTAGGTCAGCCCATACGAACACTTTAGAGCAACATCCAGGCCAAACCCACAGTAAGATCCCCTCCCTGTAGACCCGACGCGTCCGTTTCCCCCTTCCGGTGCCGGCGGCGGCGCCGTCCGTGTGAGGGGGCACACCTCGGACACGCGTGCCGCCTCTTCGGACATGCCTGCACACCACCCCGCATGTATGAGGGCCCGGTGCGACGCTCGGGTGGCATTGCTACCCCCCACGGCCCCCGTCCCACCTAACCCTGTAGCGTTTGACCACGGGATCTAGCCCTTTGACTTTGCACGGACGCGTTTTGACCAGCGGAACTATCCACCCGGTCGTGTTAGGTCAGCCCATACGAACACTTTAGAGCAACGTCCGGGCCAAACCCACAGTAAGATCCCCTCCCTGTAGACCCGACGCGTCCGTTTCCCCCCTTCAGGTGCCGGCGGCGGCGCCGTCCGTGTGAGGGGGCACACCCCGGAGACGCGTGCCGCCTCTTCGGACATGCTAGCACACCACCCCGCATGTATGAGGGCCCGGTGTGATGCTCGGGTGGCATTGCTACCCCCCAACTGCCCCCATCCCGCCTAACCCTGTAGCGTTTGACCACGGCATCTAGCCCTTTGACTTTGCACGGACGGGTTTTGACCAGTGGAACTATCGACCCGGTCGTCTTAGGTCAGCCTATACGAACACTTTAGAGCAACATCCGGGCCAAACCCATAGTAAGATCCCCTCCGTGTAGACCCGACGCGTCCGTTTCCCCCCTCCAAGTGCCGGCGTCGGCGCCGTCCGTGTGAGGGGGCACACCCCGGAGATGCGTGCCGCCTCTTCGGACATGCCAGCACACCACCCCGCATGTATGAGGGCCCGGTGCGACGCTCGGGTGGCATTGCTACCCCCCCCCCCCCACGGCCCCCGTCCCGCCTAACCCTGTAGCATTTGACCACGGGATCTAGCCCTTTGACTTTGCACGGACGGGTTTTGACCAGTGGAACTATCGACCCGGTCGTGTTAGGTTAGCCTATACGAAAACTTTAGAGCAACATCCGGGCCAAACCCACAGTAAGATCCCCTCCCTGTAGACCCGACGTGTCCGTTTCCCCCCTTCAGGTGCCGGCGGCGGCGCCGTCCGTGTGAGGGGGCACACCCCGGAGATGCGTGCCGCCTCTTCGGACATGCCAGCACACCACCCCGCATGTATGAGGGCCCGGTGCGACGCTCGGGTGGCATTGCTACCCCCCAACGGCCCCCGTCCCGCCTAACCCTGTAGCGTTTGACCACGGGATCTAGCCCTTTGACTTTGCACGGACGGGTTTTGACCAGTGGAACTATAGACCCGGTCGTGTTAGGTCAGCCCATATGAACACATTAGAGCAACATCCGGGCCAAACCCACAGTAAGATCCCCTCCCTGTAGACCCGACGCGTCCGTTTCCCCCCTCCAGGTGCCGGCGGCGGCGCCGTCCGTGTAAGGGGGCACATCCCGGAGACGGGTGACGCCTCTTCGGACATGCCAGCACACCACCCCGCATGTATGAGGGCCCGGTGCGACGCTCGGGTGGCATTGCTAACCCCCAACGGCCCCCGTCCCGCCTAACCCTGTAGCGTTTGACCACGGGATCTAGCCCTTTGACTTTTCACGGACGGGTTTTGACCAGTGGAACTATCGACCCGGTCGTGTTAGGTCAGCCCATACGAACACTTTAGAGCAACATCCGGGCCAAATCCACAGTAAGATCCCCTCCGTGTAGACCCGACCTGTCCGTTTCCCCCTCCAGGTGCCGGCGTCGGCGCCGTCCGTGTGAGGGGGCACACCTCGGAGAAGTGTGCCGCCTCTTCGGACATGCCAGCACACCACCCCGCATGTATGAGGGCCCGGTGCGACGCTCGGGTGGCATTGCTACCCCCCCCCCCCACGGCCCTCGTCCCGCCTAACCCTGTAGCGTTTGACCACGGGATCTAACCCTTTGACTTTGCACGGACACGTTTTAACCAGTGGAACTATCCACCCGGTCGTGTTAGGTCAGTCCATACGAACACTTTAGAGCAACATCCAGGCCAAACCCACAGTAAGATCCCCTCCCTGTAGACCCGACGCGTCCGTTTCCCCCTTCCGGTGCCGGCGGCGGCGCCGTCCGTGTGAGGGGGCACACCCCGGAGACGCGTGCCGCCTCTTCGGACATGCCTGCACACCACCCCGCATGTATGAGGGCCCGGTGCGACGCTCGGGTGGCATTGCTACCCCCCACGGCCCTCGTCCCGCCTATCCCTGTAGCGTTTGACCACGGGATCTAGCCCTTTGACTTTGCACGGACGGGTTTTGACCAGTAGAACTATCGACCCGGTCGTGTTAGGTCAGCCTATACGAACACTTTAGAGCAACATCCGGGCCAAACCCACAGTAAGATCCCCTCCCTGTAGACCCGACGCGTCCGTTTCCCCCCTCCAGGTGCCGGCGGCGGTGCCGTCCGTGTAAGGGGGCACACCCCGGAGACGCGTGCCGCCTCTTCGGACATGCCAGCACACCACCCCGCATGTATGAGGGCCCGGTGCGACGCTCGGGTGGCATTGCTACCCCCCAACAGCCCCCGTCCCGCCTAACCCTGTAGCGTTTGACCACGGGATCTAGCCCTTTGACTTTGCACGGACGGGTTTTGACCAGTGGAACTATCGACCCGGTCGTGTTAGGTTAGCCTATACGAACACTTTAGAGCAACATCCGGGCCAAATCCACAGTAAGATCCCCTCCGTGTAGACCCGACCTGTCCGTTTCCCCCTCCAGGTGCCGGCGTCGGCGCCGTCCGTGTGAGGGGGCACACCCCGGAGAAGCGTGCCGCCTCTTCGGACATGAGAGCACACCACCCCGCATGTATGAGGGCCCGGTGCGACGCTCGGGTGGCATTGCTACCCCCCCCCCCCACGGCCCCCGTCCCGCCTAACCCTGTAGCGTTTCACCACGGGATCTAGCCCTTTGACTTTGCACGGACATGTTTTAAACAGTGGAACTATCCACCCGGTCGTGTTAGGTCAGCCCATACGAACACTTTAGAGCAACATCCAGGCCAAACCCACAGTAAGATCCCCTCCCTGTTGACCCGACGCGTCCGTTTCCCCCTTCCGGTGCCGGCGGCGGCGCCGTCCGTGTGAGGGGGCACACCCCGGAGACGCGTGCCGCCTCTTCGGACATGCTAGCACACCACCCCGCATGTATGAGGGCCCGGTGCGACGCTCGGGTGGCATTGCTACCCCCCACGGCCCCCGTCCCGCCTAACCCTGTAGCGTTTGACCACGGGATCTAGCCCTTTGACTTTGCACGGACGGGTTTTGACCAGTGGAACTATCGACCCGGTCGTGTTAGGTCAGCCTATACGAACACTTTAGAGCAACATCCGGGCCAAACCCACAGTAAGATCCCCTCCGTGTAGACCCGACGCGTCCGTTTCCCCCCTCCAAGTGCCGGCGTCGGCGCCGTCCGTGTGAGGGGGCACACCCCGGAGATGCGTGCCGCCTCTTCGGACATGCCAGCACACCACCCCGCATGTATGAGGGCCCGGTGCGACGCTCGGGTGGCATTGCTACCCCCCCCCCCCCCACGGCCCCCGTCCCGCCTAACCCTGTAGCGTTTGACCACGGGATCTAGCCCTTTGACTTTGCACGGACGGGTTTTGACCAGTGGAACTATCGACCCGGTCGTCTTAGGTCAGCCTATACGAAAACTTTAGAGCAACATCCGGGCCAAACCCACAGTAAGATCCCCTCCCTGTAGACCCGACGTGTCCGTTTCCCCCCTTCAGGTGCCGGCGGCGGCGCCGTCCGTGTGAGGGGGCACACCCCGGAGACGCGTGCCGCCTCTTCGGACATGCCAGCACACCACCCCGCATATATGAGGGCCCGGTGCGACGCTCGGGTGGCATTGCTACCCTCCAACGGCCCCCGTCCCGCCTAACCCTGTAGCGTTTGACCACGGGATCTAGCCCTTTGACTTTGCACGGACGGGTTTTGACCAGTGGAACTATAGACCCGGTCGTGTTAGGCCAGCCCATACGAACACTTTAGAGCAACATCCAGGCCAAACCCACAGTAAGATCCCCTCCCTGTAGACCCGACGCGTCCGTTTCCCCCTTCCGGTGCCGGCGGCGGCGCCGTCCGTGTGAGGGGGCACACCCCGGACACGCGTGCCGCCTCTTCGGACATGCCTGCACACCACCCCGCATGTATGAGGGCCCGGTGCGACGCTCGGGTGGCATTGCTACCCCTCACGGCCCCCGTCCCACCTAACCCTGTAGCGTTTGACCACGGGATCTAGCCCTTTGACTTTGCACGGACGCGTTTTGACCAGTGGAACTATCCACCCGGTCGTGTTAGGTCAGCCCATACGAACACTTTAGAGCAACATCCGGGCCAAACCCACAGTAAGATCCCCTCCCTGTAGACCCGACGCGTCCGTTTCCCCCCTTCAGGTGCCGGCGGCGGCGCCGTCCGTGTGAGGGGGCACACCCCGGAGACGCGTGCCGCCTCTTCGGACATGCTAGCACACCACCCCGCATGTATGAGGGCCCGGTGTGATGCTCGGGTGGCATTGCTACCCCCCAACGGCCCCCATCCCGCCTAACCCTGTAGCGTTTGACCACGGGATCTAGCCCTTTGACTTTGCACGGACGGGTTTTGACCAGTGGAACTATCGACCCGGTCGTGTTAGGTCAGCCTATACGAACACTTTAGAGCAACATCCGGGCCAAACCCACAGTAAGATCCCCTCCGTGTAGACCCGACGCGTCCGTTTCCCCCCTCCAAGTGCCGGCGTCGGCGCCGTCCGTGTGAGGGGGCACACCCCGGAGATGCGTGCCGCCTCTTCGGACATGCCAGCACACCACCCCGCATGTATGAGGGCCCGGTGCGACGCTCGGGTGGCATTGCTACCCCCCCCCACGGCCCCCGTCCCGCCTAACCCTGTAGCGTTTGACCACGGGATCTAGCCCTTTGACTTTGCACGGACGGGTTTTGACCAGTGGAACTATCGACCCGGTCGTGTTAGGTCAGCCTATACGAAAACTTTAGAGCAACATCAGGGCCAAACCCACAGTAAGATCCCCTCCCTGTAGACCCGA
The DNA here is from genome assembly GCF_056163025.1 of Triticum urartu. Taxonomy (NCBI): domain Eukaryota; kingdom Viridiplantae; phylum Streptophyta; class Magnoliopsida; order Poales; family Poaceae; genus Triticum; species Triticum urartu. The sequence continues at coordinate 12,561,807 of NC_141879.1, forward strand.
CGTGTCCGTTTCCCCCCTTCAGGTGCCGGCGGCGGCGCCGTCCGTGTGAGGGGGCACACCCCGGAGACGCGTGCCGCCTCTTCGGACATGCCAGCACACCACCCCGCATGTATGAGGGCCCGGTGCGACGCTCGGTTGGCATTGCTACCCCCCAACGGCCCCCGTCCCGCCTAACCCTGTAGCGTTTGACCACGGGATCTAGCCCTTTGACTTTGCACGGACGTGTTTTGACCAGTGGAACTATAGACCCGGTCGTGTTAGGTCAGCCCATATGAACACATTAGAGCAACATCCGGGCCAAAAACACAGTAAGATCCCCTCCCTGTAGACCCGACGCGTCCGTTTCCCCCCTCCAGGTGCCGGCGGCGGCGCCGTCCGTGTAAGGGGGCACACCCCGGAGACGCGTGCCGCCTCTTCGGACATGCCAGCACACCACCCCGCATGTATGAGGGCCCGGTGCGACGCTCGGGTGGCATTGCTAACCCCCAACGGCCCCCGTCCCGCCTAACCCTGTAGCGTTTGACCACGGGATCTAGCCCTTTGACTTTTCACGGACGGGTTTTGACCAGTGGAACTATCGACCCGGTCGTGTTAGGTCAGCCCATACGAACACTTTAGAGCAACATCCGGGCCAAATCGACAGTAAGATCCCCTCCGTGTAGACCCGACCTGTCCGTTTCCCCCTCCAGGTGCCGGCGTCGGCGCCGTCCGTGTGAGGGGGCACACCTCGGAGAAGTGTGCCGCCTCTTCGGACATGCCAGCACACCACCCCGCATGTATGAGGGCCCGGTGCGACGCTCGGGTGGCATTGCTACCCCCCCCCCCACGGCCCCCGTCCCGCCTAACCCTGTAGCGTTTGACCACGGGATCTAACCCTTTGACTTTGCACGGACACGTTTTAACCAGTGGAACTATCCACCCGGTCGTGTTAGGTCAGTCCATACGAACACTTTAGAGCAACATCCAGGCCAAACCCACAGTAAGATCCCCTCCCTGTAGACCCGACGCGTCCGTTTCCCCCTTCCGGTGCCGGCGGCGGCGCCGTCCGTGTGAGGGGGCACACCCCGGAGACGCGTGCCGCCTCTTCGGACATGCCTGCACACCACCCCGCATGTATGAGGGCCCGGTGCGACGCTCGGGTGGCATTGCTACCCCCCACGGCCCTCGTCCCGCCTATCCCTGGAGCGTTTGACCACGGGATCTAGCCCTTTGACTTTGCACGGACGGGTTTTGACCAGTGGAACTATCGACCCGGTCGTGTTAGGTCAGCCTATACGAACACTTTAGAGCAACATCCGGGCCAAACCCACAGTAAGATCCCCTCCCTGTAGACCCGACGCGTCCGTTTCCCCCCTCCAGGTGCCGGCGGCGGTGCCGTCCGTGTAAGGGGGCACACCCCGGAGACGCGTGCCGCCTCTTCGGACATGCCAGCACACCACCCCGCATGTATGAGGGCCCGGTGCGATGCTCGGGTGGCATTGCTACCCCCCCCCCACGGCCCCCGTCCCGCCTAACCCTGTAGCGTTTGACCACGGGATCTAGCCCTTTGACTTTGCACGGACGGGTTTTGACCAGTGGAACTATCGACCCGGTCGTGTTAGGTCAGCCTATACGAACACTTTAGAGCAACATCCGGGCCAAATCCACAGTAAGATCCCCTCCGTGTAGACCCGACCTGTCCGTTTCCCCCTCCAAGTGCCGGCGTCGGCGCCGTCCGTGTGAGGGGGCACACCCCGGAGAAGCGTGCCGCCTCTTCGGACATGAGAGCACACCACCCCGCATGTATGAGGGCCCGGTGCGATGCTCGGGTGGCATTGCTACCCCCCCCCCCCCCCCACGGCCCCCGTCCCGCCTAACCCTGTACCGTTTGACCACGGGATCTAGCCCTTTGACTTTGCACGGACATGTTTTAACCAGTGGAACTATCCACCCGGTCGTGTTAGGTCAGCCCATACGAACACTTTAGAGCAACATCCAGGCCAAACCCACAGTAAGATCCCCTCCCTGTTGACCCGACGCGTCCGTTTCCCCCTTCCGGTGCCGGCGGCGGCGCCGTCCGTGTGAGGGGGCACACCCCGGAGACGCGTGCCGCCTCTTCGGACATGCCTGCACACCACCCCGCATGTATGAGGGCCCGGTGCGACGCTCGGGTGGCATTGCTACCCCCCACGGCCCCCGTCCCGCCTAACCCTGTAGCGTTTGACCACGGGATCTAGCCCTTTGACTTTGCACGGACGGGTTTTGACCAGTGGAACTATCGACCCGGTCGTGTTAGGTCAGCCCATACGAACACTTTAGAGCAACATCCGGGCCAAATCCACAGTAAGATCCCCTCCGTGTTGACCCGACCTGTCCGTTTCCCCCTCCAGGTGCCGGCGTCGGCGCCGTCCGTGTGAGGGGGCACACCTCGGAGAAGTGTGCCGCCTCTTCGGACATGCCAGCACACCACCCCGCATGTATGAGGGCCCGGTGCGACGCTCGGGTGGCATTGCTACCCCCCCCCCCCCACGGCCCCCGTCCCGCCTAACCCTGTAGCGTTTGACCACGGGATCTAGCCCTTTGACTTTGCACGGACACGTTTTAACCAGTGGAACTATCCACCCGGTCGTGTTAGGTCAGCCCATACGAACACTTTAGAGCAACATCCAGGCCAAACCCACAGTAAGATCCTCTCCCTGTAGACCCGACGCGTCCGTTTCCCCCTTCCGGTGCCGGCGGCGGCGCCGTCCGTGTGAGGGGGCACACCCCGGAGACGCGTGCCGCCTCTTCGGACATGCCTGCACACCACCCCGCATGTATGAGGGCCCGGTGCGACGCTCGTGTGGCATTGCTACCCCCCACGGCCCCCGTCCCGCCTAACCCTGTAGCGTTTGACCACGGGATCTAGCCCTTTGACTTTGCATGGACGCGTTTTGACCAGTGGAACTATCCACCCGGTCGTGTTAGGTCAGCCCATACGAACACTTTAGAGCAACATCCGGGCCGAACCCACGGTAAGATCCCCTCCCTGTAGACCCGACGCGTCCGTTTCCCCCCTTCAGGTGCCGGCGGCGGCGCCGTCCGTGTGAGGGGGCACACCCCGGAGACGCGTGCCGCCTCTTCGGACATGCTAGCACACCACCCCGCATGTATGAGGGCCCGGTGTGATGCTCGGGTGGCATTGCTACCCCCCAACGGCCCCCGTCCCGCCTAACCCTATAGCGTTTGACCACGGGATCTAGCCCTTTGACTTTGCACGGACGGGTTTTGACCAGTGGAACTATCGACCCGGTCGTGTTAGGTCAGCCTATACGAACACTTTAGAGCAACATCCGGGCCAAAACCACAGTAAGATCCCCTCCGTGTAGACCCGACGCGTCCGTTTCCCCCCTCCAAGTGCCGGCGTCGGCGCCGTCCGTGTGAGGGGGCACACCCCGGAGACGCGTGCCGCCTCTTCGGACATGCCAGCACACCACCCCGCATGTATGAGGGCCCGGTGCGATGCTCGGGTGGCATTGTTACCACCCCCCCCACGGCCCCCGTCCCGCCTAACCCTGTAGCGTTTGACCACGGGATCTAGCCCTTTGACTTTGCACGGACGGGTTTTGACCAGTGGAACTATTGACCCGGTCGTGTTAGGTCAGCCTATACGAACACTTTAGAGCAACATCCGGGCCAAACCCACAGTAAGACCCCCTCCCTGTAGACCCGACGTGTCCGTTTCCCCCCTTTACGTGCCGGCGGCGGCGCCGTCCGTGTGAGGGGGCACACCCCGGAGACGCGTGCCGCATCTTCGGACATGCCAGCACACCACCCCGCATGTATGAGGGCCCGGTGCGACGCTCGGGTGGCATTGCTACCCCCCAATGGCCCCCGTCCCGCCTAACCCTGTAGCGTTTGACCACGGGATCTAGCCCTTTGACTTTGCACGGACGCGTTTTGACCAGTGGAACTATAGACCCGGTCGTGTTAGGTCAGCCCATATGAACACATTAGAGCTACATCCGGGCCAAATCCACAGTAAGATCCCCTCCGTGTAGACCCGACCTGTCCGTTTCCCCCTCCAGGTGCCGGCGTCGGCGCCGTCCATGTGAGGGGGCACACCCCGGAGACGCGTGCCGCCTCTTCGGACATGCCAGCACACCACCCCGCATGTATGAGGGCCCGGTGCGACGCTCGGGTGGCATTGCTACCCCCCCCCCCCCCCCCCGACGGCCCTCGTCCCGCCTAACCCTGTAGCGTTTGACCACGGGATCTAGCCCTTTGACTTTGCACGGGCACGTTTTACCAGTGGAACTATCCACCCGGTCGTGCTAGGTCAGCCCATACGAACACTTTAGAGCAACATCCAGGCAGAACCCATAGTAAGATCCCCTCCCTGTAGACGCGACGCGTCCGTTTCCCCCTTCCGGTGCCGGCGGCGGCGCCGTCCGTGTGAGGGGGCACACCCCGGAGACGCGTGCCGCCTCTTCGGACATGCCTGCACACCACCCCGCATGTATGAGGGCCCGTTGCGACACTCGGGTGGCATTGCTACCCCCCACGGCCCCCGTCCCGCCTAACCCTGTAGCGTTTGACCACGGGATCTAGCCCTTTGACTTTGCACGGACGCGTTTTGACCAGTGGAACTATCCACCCGGTCGTGTTAGGTCAGCCCATACGAACACTTTAGAGCAACATCCGGGCCAAACCCACAGTAAGATCCCCTCCCTGTAGACCCGACGCGTCCGTTTCCCCCCTCCAGGTGCCGGCGGCGGCGCCGTCCGTGTGAGGGGGCACACCCCGGAGACGCGTGCCGCCTCTTCGGACATGCCAGCACACCATCCCGCATGTATGAGGGCCCGGTGCGACGCTCGGGTGGCATTGCTACCCCCCCACGGCCCCCGTCCCGCCTAACCCTGTAGCGTTTGACCACGGGATCTAGTACTTTGACTTTGCACGAACGGGTTTTGACCAGTGGAACTATCAACCCGGTCGTGTTAGGTCAGCCTATACGAACAGTTTAGAGCAACATCCGGGCCAAACCCACGGGAAGATCCCCACCGTGTAGACCCGACGCGTCTGTTTCCCCCTCCAGGTGCCGGCGTCGGCGCCGACCGTGTGAGGGGGCACACCCCGGAGACGCGTGCCGCCTCTTCGGACATGCCAGCACACCACCCCGCATGTATGAGGGCCCGGTGCGACGCTCGGGTGGCATTGCTACCCCCCCCCCCACGGACCCCGTCCCGCCTAACCCTGTAGCGTTTGACCACGGGATCTAGCCCTTTGACTTTGCATGGAAATGTTTTAACCAGTGGAACTATCCACCCGGTCGTGTTAGGTCAGCCCATACGAACACTTTAGAGCAACATCCAGGCCAAACCCACAGTAAGATCCCCTCCCTGTAGACCCGACGCGTCCGTTTCCCCGCTTCAGGTGCCGGCGGCGGCGCCGTCCGTGTGAGGGGGCACACCCCGGAGATGCGTGCCGCCTCTTCGGACATGCCAGCACACCATCCCGCATGTATGAGGGCCCGGTGCGACGCTCGGGTGGCATTGCTACCCCCCCCCCCCCCCCCACGGATCCCGTCCCGCCTAACCCTGTAGCGTTTGACCACGGGATCTAGCCCTTTGACTTTGCACGGACGGGTTTTGACCAGTGGAACTATCCACCCGGTCGTGTTAGGTCAGCCAATACGAACACTTTAGAGCAACATCCGGACCAAACCCACAGTAAGATCCCCTCCCTGTAGACCCGACGCGTCCGTTTCCCCCCTCCAGGTGTCGGCGGCGGCGCCGTCCGTGTGAGGGGGCACACCCCGGAGACGCGTGCCGTCTCTTCGGACATGCCAGCATTCCATCCCGCATGTATGAGTGCCTGGTGCGACGCTCGGGTGGCATTGCTACCCCCCCCCACGGCCCCCGTCCCGCCTAACCCTGTAGCGTTTGACCACGGGATCTAGCCCTTTGACTTTGCACGGACGGGTTTTGACCAGTGGAACTATCGACCCGGTCGTGTTAGGTCAGCCTATACGAACACTTTAGAGCAACATTCGGTCCAAACCCACAGTAAGACTCCCTCCGTGTAGACCCGACGCGTCTGTTTCCCCCCTCGAGGTGCCGGCGTCGGCGCCGTCCGTGTGAGGGGGCACACCCCGGAGACGCGTGCCGCCTCTTCGGACATGCCAGCACACCACCCCGCATGTATGAGGGCCCGGTGTGACGCTCGGGTGGCATTGCTACCCCCCCCCCCCCCCCACGGCCCCGTCCTGCCTAACCCTGTAGCGTTTGACCACGGGATCTAGCCCTTTGACTTTGCACGGACGGGTTTTGACCAGTGGAACTATCGACCCGGTCGTGTTAGGTCAGCCTATACGAACACTTTAGAGCAACATGCGGGCCAAACCCACAGTAAGATCCCCTCCCTGTAGACCCGACGCATCCGTTTCCCCCCTCCAGGTGCCGGCGGCGGCGCCGTCCGTGTGAGGGGGCACACCCCGGAGACGCGTGCCGCCTCTTCAGACATGCCAGCACACCCCCCCGCATGTATGAGGGCCCGGTGCGACGCTCGGGTGGCATTGCTACCCCCCAACGGCCCCCGTCCCGCCTAACCATGTAGCGTTTGACCACGGGATCTACCCCTTTGACTTTGCACGGACGGGTTTTGACCAGTGGAACTATCGACCCGGTCGTGTTAGGTCAGCCCATACGAACACATTAGAGCAACATCCAGGCCAAACCCATAGTAAGATCCCCTCCGTGTAGACCCGACGCGTCCGTTTCCCCGTCTAGGTGCCGGCGTCGGCGCCGTCCGTGTGAGGGGGCACACCCCGGAGACGCGTGCCGCCTCTTCGGACATGGCAGCACACCACCCCACATGTATGAGGGCCCGGTGCGACGCTCGGGTGGCATTGCTACCCCCCCCCCCCCCCCCACGGCCCCCGTCCCGCCTAACCCTGTAGCGTTTGACCACGGGATCTAGCCCTTTGACTTTGCACGGACACGTTTTAACCAGTGGAACTATCCACCCGGTCGTGTTAGGTCCGCCCATACGAACACTTTAGAGCAACATCCAGGCCAAACCCACAGTAAGATCCCCTCCCTGTAGACCCGACGCGTCCGTTTCCCCCCTTCAGGTGCCGGCGGCGGCGCCGTCCGTGTGAGGGGGCACACCCCGGAGATGCGTGCCGCCTCTTCGGACATGCCAGCACACCATCCCGCATGTATGAGGGCCCGGTGCGACGCTCGGGTGGCATTGCTACCCCCCCCCCCACGGCCCCCGTCGCGCCTAACCCTGTAGTGTTTGACCACGGGATGTAGCCCTTTGACTTTTCACGGACGGGTTTTGACCAGTGGAACTATCCACCCAGTCGTGTTAGGTCAGCCCATACGAACACTTTAGAGCAACATCCGGGCCAAACCCAAAGTAAGATCCCCTCCTTGTAGACCCGACGCGTCCGTTTCCCCCCTCCAGGTGCCGGCGGCGGCGCCGTCCGTGTGAGGGGGCACACCCCGGAGACGCGTGCCGCCTCTTCGGACATGCCAGCACACCACCCCGCATGTATGAGGGCCTGGTGCGACGCTCGGGTGGCATTGCTACCCCCCAACGGCCCCCGTCCCGCCTAACCCTGTAGCGTTTGACCACGGGATCTAGCCCTTTGACTTTGCACGGACGGGTTTTGACCAGTGGAACTATAGACCCGGTCGTGTTAGGTCAGCCCATACGAACACTTTAGAGCAACATCCAGGCCAAACCCACAGTAAGATCCCCTCCCTGTAGACCCGACGCGTCCGTTTCCCCCTTCCGGTGCCGGCGGCGGCGCCGTCCGTGTGAGGGGGCACACCCCGGACACGCGTGCCGCCTCTTCGGACATGCCTGCACACCACCCCGCATGTATGAGGGCCCGGTGCGACGCTCGGGTGGCATTGCTACCCCCCACGGCCCCCGTCCCACCTAACCCTGTAGCGTTTGACCACGGGATCTAGCCCTTTGACTTTGCACGGACGCGTTTTGACCAGCGGAACTATCCACCCGGTCGTGTTAGGTCAGCCCATACGAACACTTTAGAGCAACATCCGGGCCAAACCCACAGTAAGATCCCCTCCCTGTAGACCCGACGCGTCCGTTTCCCCCCTTCAGGTGCCGGCGGCGGCGCCGTCCGTGTGAGGGGGCACACCCCGGAGACGCGTGCCGCCTCTTCGGACATGCTAGCACACCACCCCGCATGTATGAGGGCCCGGTGTGATGCTCGGGTGGCATTGCTACCCCCCAACGGCCCCCATCCCGCCTAACCCTGTAGCGTTTGACCACGGCATCTAGCCCTTTGACTTTGCACGGACGGGTTTTGACCAGTGGAACTATCGACCCGGTCGTGTTAGGTCAGCCTATACGAACACTTTAGAGCAACATCCGGGCCAAACCCACAGTAAGATCCCCTCCGTGTAGACCCGACGCGTCCGTTTCCCCCCTCCAAGTGCCGGCGTCGGCGCCGTCCGTGTGAGGGGGCACACCCCGGAGACGCGTGCCGCCTCTTCGGACATGCCAGCACACCACCCCGCATGTATGAGGGCCCGGTGCGACGCTCGGGTGGCATTGCTACCCCCCAACGGCCCCCGTCCCGCCTAACCCTGTAGCGTTTGACCACGGGATCTAGCCCTTTGACTTTGCACGGACGGGTTTTGACCAGTGGAACTATAGACCCGGTCGTGTTAGGTCAGCCCATATGAACACATTAGAGCAACATCCGGGCCAAACCCACAGTAAGATCCCCTCCCTGTAGACCCGACGCGTCCGTTTCCCCCCTCCAGGTGCCGGCGGCGGCGCCGTCCGTGTAAGGGGGCACACCCCGGAGACGCGTGCCGCCTCTTCGGACATGCCAGCACACCACCCCGCATGTATGAGGGCCCGGTGCGACGCTCGGGTGGCATTGCTAACCCCCAACGGCCCCCGTCCCGCCTAACCCTGTAGCGTTTGACCACGGGATCTAGCCCTTTGACTTTTCACGGACGGGTTTTGACCAGTGGAACTATCGACCCGGTCGTGTTAGGTCAGCCCATACGAACACTTTAGAGCAACATCCGGGCCAAATCCACAGTAAGATCCCCTCCGTGTAGACCCGACCTGTCCGTTTCCCCCTCCAGGTGCCGGCGTCGGCGCCGTCCGTGTGAGGGGGCACACCTCGGAGAAGTGTGCCGCCTCTTCGGACATGCCAGCACACCACCCCGCATGTATGAGGGCCCGGTGCGACGCTCGGGTGGCATTGCTACCCCCCCCCCCACGGCCCCCGTCCCGCCTAACCCTGTAGCGTTTGACCACGGGATCTAACCCTTTGACTTTGCACGGACACGTTTTAACCAGTGGAACTATCCACCCGGTCGTGTTAGGTCAGTCCATACGAACACTTTAGAGCAACATCCAGGCCAAACCCACAGTAAGATCCCCTCCCTGTAGACCCGACGCGTCCGTTTCCCCCTTCCGGTGCCGGCGGCGGCGCCGTCCGTGTGAGGGAGCACACCCCGGAGACGCGTGCCGCCTCTTCGGACATGCCTGCACACCACCCCGCATGTATGAGGGCCCGGTGCGACGCTCGGGTGGCATTGCTACCCCCCACGGCCCTCGTCCCGCCTATCCCTGTAGCGTTTGACCACGGGATCTAGCCCTTTGACTTTGCACGGACGGGTTTTGACCAGTGGAACTATCGACCCGGTCGTGTTAGGTCAGCCTATACGAACACTTTAGAGCAACATCCGGGCCAAACCCACAGTAAGATCCCCTCCCTGTAGACCCGACGCGTCCGTTTCCCCCCTCCAGGTGCCAGCGGCGGTGCCGTCCGTGTAAGGGGGCACACCCCGGAGACGCGTGCCGCCTCTTCGGACATGCCAGCACACCACCCCGCATGTATGAGGGCCCGGTGCGACGCTCGGGTGGCATTGCTACACCCCAACAGCCCCCGTCCCGCCTAACCCTGTAGCGTTTGACCACGGGATCTAGCCCTTTGACTTTGCACGGACGGGTTTTGACCAGTGGAACTATCGACCCGGTCGTGTTAGGTCAGCCTATACGAACACTTTAGAGCAACATCCGGGCCAAATCCACAGTAAGATCCCCTCCGTGTAGACCCGACCTGTCCGTTTCCCCCTCCAGGTGCCGGCGTCGGCGCCGTCCGTGTGAGGGGGCACACCCCGGAGAAGCGTGCCGCCTCTTCGGACATGAGAGCACACCACCCCGCATGTATGAGGGCCCGGTGCGACGCTCGGGTGGCATTGCTACCCCCCCCCCACGGCCCCCGTCCCGCCTAACCCTGTAGCGTTTGACCACGGGATCTAGCCCTTTGACTTTGCACGGACATGTTTTAACCAGTGGAACTATCCACCCGGTCGTGTTAGGTCAGCCCATACGAACACTTTAGAGCAACATCCAGGCCAAACCCACAGTAAGATCCCCCACCTGCTGACCCGACGCGTCCGTTTCCCCCTTCCGGTGCCGGCGGCGGCGCCGTCCGTGTGAGGGGGCACACCCCGGAGACGCGTGCCGCCTCTTCGGACATGCCTGCACACCACCCCGCATGTATGAGGGCCCGGTGCGACGCTCGGGTGGCATTGCTACCCCCCCCCCCCCCACGGCCCCCGTCCCGCCTAACCCTGTAGCATTTGACCACGGGATCTAGCCCTTTGACTTTGCACGGACGGGTTTTGACCAGTGGAACTATCGACCCGGTCGTGTTAGGTCAGCCTATACAAAAACTTTAGAGCAACATCCGGGCCAAACCCACAATAAGATCCCCTCCCTGTAGACCCGACGTGTCCGTTTCCCCCCTTCAGGTGCCGGCGGCGGCGCCGTCCGTGTGAGGGGGCACACCCCGGAGACGCGTGCCGCCTCTTCGGACATGCCAGCACACCACCCCGCATGTATGAGGGCCCGGTGCGACGCTCGGGTGGCATTGCTACCCCCCAACGGCCCCCGTCCCGCCTAACCCTGTAGCGTTTGACCACGGGATCTAGCCCTTTGACTTTGCACGGACGGGTTTTGACCAGTGGAACTATAGACCCGGTCGTGTTAGGTCAGCCCATATGAACACATTAGAGCAACATCCGGGCCAAACCCACAGTAAGATCCCCTCCCTGTAGACCCGACGCGTCCGTTTCCCCCCTCCAGGTGCCGGCGGCGGCGCCGTCCGTGTAAGGGGGCACACCCCGGAGACGCGTGCCGCCTCTTCGGACATGCCAGCACACCACCCCGCATGTATGAGGGCCCGGTGCGACGCTCGGGTGGCATTGCTAACCCCCAACGGCCCCCGTCCCGCCTAACCCTGTAGCGTTTGACCACGGGATCTAGCCCTTTGACTTTTCACGGACGGGTTTTGACCAGTGGAACTATCGACCCGGTCGTGTTAGGTCAGCCCATACGAACACTTTAGAGCAACATCCGGGCCAAATCCACAGTAAGATCCCCTCCGTGTAGACCCGACCTGTCCGTTTCCCCCTCCAGGTGCCGGCGTCGGCGCCGTCCGTGTGAGGGGGCACACCTCGGAGAAGTGTGCCGCCTCTTCGGACATGCCAGCACACCACCCCGCATGTATGAGGGCCCGGTGCGACGCTCGGGTGGCATTGCTACCCCCCCCCCCCCCCCCCCCACGGCCCCCGTCCCGCCTAACCCTGTAGCGTTTGACCACGGGATCTAACCCTTTGACTTTGCACGGACACGTTTTAACCAGTGGAACTATCCACCCGGTCGTGTTAGGTCAGTCCATACGAACACTTTAGAGCAACATCCAGGCCAAACCAACAGTAAGATCCCCTCCCTGTAGACCCGACGCGTCCGTTTCCCCCTTCCGGTGCCGGCGGCGGCGCCGTCCGTGTGAGGGGGCACACCCCGGAGACGCGTGCCGCCTCTTCGGACATGCCTGCACACCACCCCGCATGTATGAGGGCCCGGTGCGACGCTCGGGTGGCATTGCTACCCCCCACGGCCCTCGTCCCGCCTATCCCTGTAGCGTTTGACCACGGGATCTAGCCCTTTGACTTTGCACGGACGGGTTTTGACCAGTGGAACTATCGACCCGGTCGTGTTAGGTCAGCCTATACGAACACTTTAGAGCAACATCCGGGCCAAACCCACAGTAAGATCCCCTCCCTGTAGACCCGACGCGTCCGTTTCCCCCCTCCAGGTGCTAGCGGCGGTGCCGTCCGTGTAAGGGGGCACACCCCGGAGACGCGTGCCGCCTCTTCGGACATGCCAGCACACCACCCCGCATGTATGAGGGCCCGGTGCGACGCTCGGGTGGCATTGCTACCCCCCAACAGCCCCCGTCCCGCCTAACCCTGTAGCGTTTGACCACGGGATCTAGCCCTTTGACTTTGCACGGACGGGTTTTGACCAGTGGAACTATCGACCCGGTCGTGTTAGGTCAGCCTATACGAACACTTTAGAGCAACATCCGGGCCAAATCCACAGTAAGATCCCCTCCGTGTAGACCCGACCTGTCCGTTTCCCCCTCCAGGTGCCGGCGTCGGCGCCGTCCGTGTGAGGGGGCACACCCCGGAGAAGCGTGCTGCCTCTTCGGACATGAGAGCACACCACCCCGCATGTATGAGGGCCCGGTGCGACGCTCGGGTGGCATTGCTACCCCCCCCCCCCACGGCCCCCGTCCCGCCTAACCCTGTAGCGTTTGACCACGGGATCTAGCCCTTTGACTTTGCACGGACATGTTTTAACCAGTGGAACTATCCACCCGGTCGTGTTAGGTCAGCCCATACGAACACTTTAGAGCAACATCCAGGCCAAACCCACAGTAAGATCCCCCACCTGCTGACCCGACGCGTCCGTTTCCCCCTTCCGGTGCCGGCGGCGGCGCCGTCCGTGTGAGGGGGCACACCCCGGAGACGCGTGCCGCCTCTTCGGACATGCCTGCACACCACCCCGCATGTATGAGGGCCCGGTGCGACGCTCGGGTGGCATTGCTACCCCCCACGGCCCCCGTCCCGCCTAACCCTGTAGCGTTTGACCACGGGATCTAGCCCTTTGACTTTGCACGGACGGGTTTTGACCAGTGGAACTATCCACCCGGTCGTGTTAGGTGAGCCCATACGAACACTTTAGAGCAACATCCGGGCCAAACCCACAGTAAGATCCCCTCCCTGTAGACCCGACGCGTCCGTTTCCCCCCTTCAGGTGCCGGCGGCGGCGCCGTCCGTGTGAGGGGGCACACCCCGGAGACGCGTGCCGCCTCTTCGGACATGCTAGCACACCACCCCGCATGTATGAGGGCCCGGTGTGATGCTCGGGTGGCATTGCTACCCCCCAACGGCCCCCATCCCGCCTAACCCTGTAGCGTTTGACCACGGGATCTAGCCCTTTGACTTTGCACGGACGGGTTTTGACCAGTGGAACTATCGACCCGGTCGTGTTAGGTCAGCCTATACGAACACTTTAGAGCAACATCCGGGCCAAACCCACAGTAAGATCCCCTCCGTGTAGACCCGACGCGTCCGTTTCCCCCCTCCAAGTGCCGGCGTCGGCGCCGTCCGTGTGAGGGGGCACACCCCGGAGATGCGTGCCGCCTCTTCGGACATGCCAGCACACCACCCCGCATGTATGAGGGCCCGGTGCGACGCTCGGGTGGCATTGCTACCCCCCCCCCCCCCCCACGGCCCCCGTCCCGCCTAACCCTGTAGCGTTTGACCACGGGATCTAGCCCTTTGACTTTGCACGGACGAGTTTTGACCAGTGGAACTATCGACCCGGTCGTGTTAGGTCAGCCTATACGAAAACTTTAGAGCAACATCCGGGCCAAACCCACAGTAAGATCCCCTCCCTGTAGACCCGACGTGTCCGTTTCCCCCCTTCAGGTGCCGGCGGCGGCGCCGTCCGTGTGAGGGGGCACACCCCGGAGACGCGTGCCGCCTCTTCGGACATGCCAGCACACCACCCCGCATGTATGAGGGCCCGGTGCGACGCTCGGGTGGCATTGCTACCCCCCAACGGCCCCCGTCCCGCCTAACCCTGTAGCGTTTGACCACGGGATCTAGCCCTTTGACTTTGCACGGACGGGTTTTGACCAGTGGAACAATAGACCCGGTCGTGTTAGGTCAGCCCATACGAACACTTTAGAGCAACATCCAGGCCAAACCCACAGTAAGATCCCCTCCCTGTAGACCCGACGCATCCGTTTCCCCCTTCCGGTGCCGGCGGCGGCGCCGTCCGTGTGAGGGGGCACACCCCGGACACGCGTGCCGCCTCTTCGGACATGCCTGCACACCACCCCGCATGTATGAGGGCCCGGTGCGACGCTCGGGTGGCATTGCTACCCCCCACGGCCCCCGTCCCACCTAACCCTGTAGCGTTTGACCACGGGATCTAGCCCTTTGACTTTGCACGGACGCGTTTTGACCAGCGGAACTATCCACCCGGTCGTGTTAGGTCAGCCCATACGAACACTTTAGAGCAACGTCCGGGCCAAACCCACAGTAAGATCCCCTCCCTGTAGACCCGACGCGTCCGTTTCCCCCCTTCAGGGGCCGGCGGCGGCGCCGTCCGTGTGAGGGGGCACACCCCGGAGACGCGTGCCGCCTCTTCGGACATGCTAGCACACCACCCCGCATGTATGAGGGCCCGGTGTGATGCTCGGGTGGCATTGCTACCCCCCAACGGCCCCCATCCCGCCTAACCCTGTAGCGTTTGACCACGGCATCTAGCCCTTTGACTTTGCACGGACGGGTTTTGACCAGTGGAACTATCGACCCGGTCGTCTTAGGTCAGCCTATACGAACACTTTAGAGCAACATCCGGGCCAAACCCATAGTAAGATCCCCTCCGTGTAGACCCGACGCGTCCGTTTCCCCCCTCCAAGTGCCGGCGTCGGCGCCGTCCGTGTGAGGGGGCACACCCCGGAGATGCGTGCCGCCTCTTCGGACATGCCAGCACACCACCCCGCATGTATGAGGGCCCGGTGCGACGCTCGGGTGGCATTGCTACCCCCCCCCCCCCCCCCACGGCCCCCGTCCCGCCTAACCCTGTAGCATTTGACCACGGGATCTAGCCCTTTGACTTTGCACGGATGGGTTTTGACCAGTGGAACTATCGACCCGGTCGTGTTAGGTTAGCCTATACGAAAACTTTAGAGCAACATCCGGGCCAAACCCACAGTAAGATCCCCTCCCCGTAGACCCGACGTGTCCGTTTCCCCCCTTCAGGTGCCGGCGGCGGCGCCGTCCGTGTGAGGGGGCACACCCCGGAGACGCGTGCCGCCTCTTCGGACATGCCAGCACACCACCCCGCATGTATGAGGGCCCGGTGCGACGGTCGGGTGGCATTGCTACCCCCCAACGGCCCCCGTCCCGCCTAACCCTGTAGCGTTTGACCACGGGATCTAGCCCTTTGACTTTGCACGGACGGGTTTTGACCAGTGGAACTATAGACCCGGTCGTGTTAGGTCAGCCCATATGAACACATTAGAGCAACATCCGGGCCAAACCCACAGTAAGATCCCCTCCCTGTAGACCCGACGCGTCCGTTTCCCCCCTCCAGGTGCCGGCGGCGGCGCCGTCCGTGTAAGGGGGCACATCCCGGAGACGGGTGCCGCCTCTTCGGACATGCCAGCACACCACCCCGCATGTATGAGGGCCCGGTGCGACGCTCGGGTGGCATTGCTAACCCCCAACGGCCCCCGTCCCGCATAACCCTGTAGCGTTTGACCACGGGATCTAGCCCTTTGACTTTTCACGGACGGGTTTTGACCAGTGGAACTATCGACCCGGTCGTGTTAGGTCAGCCCATACGAACACTTTAGAGCAACATCCGGGCCAAATCCACAGTAAGATCCCCTCCGTGTAGACCCGACCTGTCCGTTTCCCCCTCCAGGTGCCGGCGTCGGCGCCGTCCGTGTGAGGGGGCACACCTCGGAGAAGTGTGCCGCCTCTTCGGACATGCCAGCACACCACCCCGCATGTATGAGGGCCCGGTGCGACGCTCGGGTGGCATTGCTACCCCCCCCCCCACGGCCCTCGTCCCGCCTAACCCTGTAGCGTTTGACCACGGGATCTAACCCTTTGACTTTGCACGGACACGTTTTAACCAGTGGAACTATCCACCCGGTCGTGTTAGGTCAGTCCATACGAACACTTTAGAGCAACATCCAGGCCAAACCCACAGTAAGATCCCCTCCCTGTAGACCCGACGCGTCCGTTTCCCCCTTCCGGTGCCGGCGGCGGCGCCGTCCGTGTGAGGGGGCACACCCCGGAGACGCGTGCCGCCTCTTCGGACATGCCTGCACACCACCCCGCATGTATGAGGGCCCGGTGCGACGCTCGGGTGGCATTGCTACCCCCCACGGCCCTTGTCCCGCCTATCCCTGTAGCGTTTGACCACGGGATCTAGCCCTTTGACTTTGCACGGACGGGTTTTGACCAGTGGAACTATCGACCCGGTCGTGTTAGGTCAGCCTATACGAACACTTTAGAGCAACATCCGGGCCAAACCCACAGTAAGATCCCCTCCCTGTAGACCCGACGCGTCCGTTTCCCCCCTCCAGGTGCCGGCGGCGGTGCCGTCCGTGTAAGGGGGCACACCCCGGAGACGCGTGCCGCCTCTTCGGACATGCCAGCACACCACCCCGCATGTATGAGGGCCCGGTGCGACGCTCGGGTGGCATTGCTACCCCCCAACAGCCCCCGTCCCGCCTAACCCTGTAGCGTTTGACCACGGGATCTAGCCCTTTGACTTTGCACGGACGGGTTTTGACCAGTGGAACTATCGACCCGGTCGTGTTAGGTCAGCCTATACGAACACTTTAGAGCAACATCCGGGCCAAATCCACAGTAAGATCCCCTCCGTGTAGACCCGACCTGTCCGTTTCCCCCTCCAGGTGCCGGCGTCGGCGCCGTCCGTGTGAGGGGGCACACCCCGGAGAAGCGTGCCGCCTCTTCGGACATGAGAGCACACCACCCCGCATGTATGAGGGCCCGGTGCGACGCTCGGGTGGCATTGCTACCCCCCCCCCCACGGCCCCCGTCCCGCCTAACCCTGTAGCGTTTGACCACGGGATCTAGCCCTTTGACTTTGCACGGACATGTTTTAAACAGTGGAACTATCCACCCGGTCGTGTTAGGTCAGCCCATACGAACACTTTAGAGCAACATCCAGGCCAAACCCACAGTAAGATCCCCTCCCTGTTGTCCCGACGCGTCCGTTTCCCCCTTTCGGTGCCGGCGGCGGCGCCGTCCGTGTGAGGGGGCACACCCCGGAGACGCGTGCCGCCTCTTCGGACATGCCTGCACACCACCCCGCATGTATGAGGGCCCGGTGCGACGCTCGGGTGGCATTGCTACCCCCCACGGCCCCCGTCCCGCCTAACCCTGTAGCGTTTGACCACGGGATCTAGCCATTTGACTTTGCACGGACGGGTTTTGACCAGTGGAACTATCCACCCGGTCGTGTTAGGTCAGCCCATACGAACACTTTAGAGCAACATCCGGGCCAAACCCACAGTAAGATCCCCTCCCTGTAGACCCGACGCGTCCGTTTCCCCCCTTCAGGTGCCGGCGGCGGCGCCGTCCGTGTGAGGGGGCACACCCCGGAGACGCGTGCCGCCTCTTCGGACATGCTAGCACACCACCCCGCATGTATGAGGGCCCGGTGTGATGCTCGGGTGGCATTGCTACCCCCCAACGGCCCCCATCCCGCCTAACCCTGTAGCGTTTGACCACGGGATCTAGCCCTTTGACTTTGCACGGACGGGTTTTGACCAGTGGAACTATCGACCCGGTCGTGTTAGGTCAGCCTATACGAACACTTTAGAGCAACATCCGGGCCAAACCCACAGTAAGATCCCCTCCGTGTAGACCCGACGCGTCCGTTTCCCCCCTCCAAGTGCCGGCGTCGGCGCCGTCCGTGTAAGGGGGCACACCCCGGAGACGCGTGCCGCCTCTTCGGACATGCCAGCACACCGCCCCGCATGTATGAGGGCCCGGTGCGACGCTCGGGTGGCATTGCTAACCCCCAACGGCCCCCGTCCCGCCTAACCCTGTAGCGTTTGACCACGGGATCTAGCCCTTTGACTTTTCACGGACGGGTTTTGACCAGTGGAACTATCGACCCGGTCGTGTTAGGTCAGCCCATACGAACACTTTAGAGCAACATCCGGGCCAAATCCACAGTAAGATCCCCTCCGTGTAGACCCGACCTGTCCGTTTCCCCCTCCAGGTGCCGGCGTCGGCGCCGTCCGTGTGAGGGGGCACACCTCGGAGAAGTGTGCCGCCTCTTCGGACATGCCAGCACACCACCCCGCATGTATGAGGGCCCGGTGCGACGCTCGGGTGGCATTGCTACCCCCCCCCACGGCCCCCGTCCCGCCTAACCCTGTAGCGTTTGACCACGGGATCTAACCCTTTGACTTTGCACGGACACGTTTTAACCAGTGGAACTATCCACCCGGTCGTGTTAGGTCAGTCCATACGAACACTTTAGAGCAACATCCAGGCCAAACCAACAGTAAGATCCCCTCCCTGTAGACCCGACGCGTCCGTTTCCCCCTTCCGGTGCCGGCGGCGGCGCCGTCCGTGTGAGGGGGCACACCCCGGAGACGCGTGCCGCCTCTTCGGACATGCCTGCACACCACCCCGCATGTATGAGGGCCCGGTGCGACGCTCGGGTGGCATTGCTACCCCCCACGGCCCTCGTCCCGCCTATCCCTGTAGCGTTTGACCACGGGATCTAGCCCTTTGACTTTGCACGGACGGGTTTTGACCAGTGGAACTATCGACCCGGTCGTGTTAGGTCAGCCTATACGAACACTTTAGAGCAACATCCGGGCCAAACCCACAGTAAGATCCCCTCCCTGTAGACCCGACGCGTCCGTTTCCCCCCTCCAGGTGCTAGCGGCGGTGCCGTCCGTGTAAGGGGGCACACCCCGGAGACGCGTGCCGCCTCTTCGGACATGCCAGCACACCACCCCGCATGTATGAGGGCCCGGTGCGACGCTCGGGTGGCATTGCTACCCCCCAACAGCCCCCGTCCCGCCTAACCCTGTAGCGTTTGACCACGGGATCTAGCCCTTTGACTTTGCACGGACGGGTTTTGACCAGTGGAACTATCGACCCGGTCGTGTTAGGTCAGCCTATACGAACACTTTAGAGCAACATCCGGGCCAAATCCACAGTAAGATCCCCTCCGTGTAGACCCGACCTGTCCGTTTCCCCCTCCAGGTGCCGGCGTCGGCGCCGTCCGTGTGAGGGGGCACACCCCGGAGAAGCGTGCTGCCTCTTCGGACATGAGAGCACACCACCCCGCATGTATGAGGGCCCGGTGCGACGCTCGGGTGGCATTGCTACCCCCCCCCCACGGCCCCCGTCCCGCCTAACCCTGTAGCGTTTGACCACGGGATCTAGCCCTTTGACTTTGCACGGACATGTTTTAACCAGTGGAACTATCCACCCGGTCGTGTTAGGTCAGCCCATACGAACACTTTAGAGCAACATCCAGGCCAAACCCACAGTAAGATCCCCCACCTGCTGACCCGACGCGTCCGTTTCCCCCTTCCGGTGCCGGCGGCGGCGCCGTCCGTGTGAGGGGGCACACCCCGGAGACGCGTGCCGCCTCTTCGGACATGCCTGCACACCACCCCGCATGTATGAGGGCCCGGTGCGACGCTCGGGTGGCATTGCTACCCCCCACGGCCCCCGTCCCGCCTAACCCTGTAGCGTTTGACCACGGGATCTAGCCCTTTGACTTTGCACGGACGGGTTTTGACCAGTGGAACTATCCACCCGGTCGTGTTAGGTGAGCCCATACGAACACTTTAGAGCAACATCCGGGCCAAACCCACAGTAAGATCCCCTCCCTGTAGACCCGACGCGTCCGTTTCCCCCCTTCAGGTGCCGGCGGCGGCGCCGTCCGTGTGAGGGGGCACACCCCGGAGACGCGTGCCGCCTCTTCGGACATGCTAGCACACCACCCCGCATGTATGAGGGCCCGGTGTGATGCTCGGGTGGCATTGCTACCCCCCAACGGCCCCCATCCCGCCTAACCCTGTAGCGTTTGACCACGGGATCTAGCCCTTTGACTTTGCACGGACGGGTTTTGACCAGTGGAACTATCGACCCGGTCGTGTTAGGTCAGCCTATACGAACACTTTAGAGCAACATCCGGGCCAAACCCACAGTAAGATCCCCTCCGTGTAGACCCGACGCGTCCGTTTCCCCCCTCCAAGTGCCGGCGTCGGCGCCGTCCGTGTGAGGGGGCACACCCCGGAGATGCGTGCCGCCTCTTCGGACATGCCAGCACACCACCCCGCATGTATGAGGGCCCGGTGCGACGCTCGGGTGGCATTGCTACCCCCCCCCCCCACGGCCCCCGTCCCGCCTAACCCTGTAGCGTTTGACCACGGGATCTAGCCCTTTGACTTTGCACGGACGAGTTTTGACCAGTGGAACTATCGACCCGGTCGTGTTAGGTCAGCCTATACGAAAACTTTAGAGCAACATCCGGGCCAAACCCACAGTAAGATCCCCTCCCTGTAGACCCGACGTGTCCGTTTCCCCCCTTCAGGTGCCGGCGGCGGCGCCGTCCGTGTGAGGGGGCACACCCCGGAGACGCGTGCCGCCTCTTCGGACATGCCAGCACACCACCCCGCATGTATGAGGGCCCGGTGCGACGCTCGGGTGGCATTGCTACCCCCCAACGGCCCCCGTCCCGCCTAACCCTGTAGCGTTTGACCACGGGATCTAGCCCTTTGACTTTGCACGGACGGGTTTTGACCAGTGGAACAATAGACCCGGTCGTGTTAGGTCAGCCCATACGAACACTTTAGAGCAACATCCAGGCCAAACCCACAGTAAGATCCCCTCCCTGTAGACCCGACGCATCCGTTTCCCCCTTCCGGTGCCGGCGGCGGCGCCGTCCGTGTGAGGGGGCACACCCCGGACACGCGTGCCGCCTCTTCGGACATGCCTGCACACCACCCCGCATGTATGAGGGCCCGGTGCGACGCTCGGGTGGCATTGCTACCCCCCACGGCCCCCGTCCCACCTAACCCTGTAGCGTTTGACCACGGGATCTAGCCCTTTGACTTTGCACGGACGCGTTTTGACCAGCGGAACTATCCACCCGGTCGTGTTAGGTCAGCCCATACGAACACTTTAGAGCAACGTCCGGGCCAAACCCACAGTAAGATCCTCTCCCTGTAGACCCGACGCGTCCGTTTCCCCCCTTCAGGGGCCGGCGGCGGCGCCGTCCGTGTGAGGGGGCACACCCCGGAGACGCGTGCCGCCTCTTCGGACATGCTAGCACACCACCCCGCATGTATGAGGGCCCGGTGTGATGCTCGGGTGGCATTGCTACCCCCCAACGGCCCCCATCCCGCCTAACCCTGTAGCGTTTGACCACGGCATCTAGCCCTTTGACTTTGCACGGACGGGTTTTGACCAGTGGAACTATCGACCCGGTCGTCTTAGGTCAGCCTATACGAACACTTTAGAGCAACATCCGGGCCAAACCCATAGTAAGATCCCCTCCGTGTAGACCCGACGCGTCCGTTTCCCCCCTCCAAGTGCCGGCGTCGGCGCCGTCCGTGTGAGGGGGCACACCCCGGAGATGCGTGCCGCCTCTTCGGACATGCCAGCACACCACCCCGCATGTATGAGGGCCCGGTGCGACGCTCGGGTGGCATTGCTACCCCCCCCCACGGCCCCCGTCCCGCCTAACCCTGTAGCATTTGACCACGGGATCTAGCCCTTTGACTTTGCACGGATGGGTTTTGACCAGTGGAACTATCGACCCGGTCGTGTTAGGTTAGCCTATACGAAAACTTTAGAGCAACATCCGGGCCAAACTCACAGTAAGATCCCCTCCCCGTAGACCCGACGTGTCCGTTTCCCCCCTTCAGGTGCCGGCGGCGGCGCCGTCCGTGTGAGGGGGCACACCCCGGAGACGCGTGCCGCCTCTTCGGACATGCCAGCACACCACCCCGCATGTATGAGGGCCCGGTGCGACGGTCGGGTGGCATTGCTACCCCCCAACGGCCCCCGTCCCGCCTAACCCTGTAGCGTTTGACCACGGGATCTAGCCCTTTGACTTTGCACGGACGGGTTTTGACCAGTGGAACTATAGACCCGGTCGTGTTAGGTCAGCCCATATGAACACATTAGAGCAACATCCGGGCCAAACCCACAGTAAGATCCCCTCCCTGTAGACCCGACGCGTCCGTTTCCCCCCTCCAGGTGCCGGCGGCGGCGCCGTCCGTGTAAGGGGGCACATCCCGGAGACGGGTGCCGCCTCTTCGGACATGCCAGCACACCACCCCGCATGTATGAGGGCCCGGTGCGACGCTCGGGTGGCATTGCTAACCCCCAACGGCCCCCGTCCCGCATAACCCTGTAGCGTTTGACCACGGGATCTAGCCCTTTGACTTTTCACGGACGGGTTTTGACCAGTGGAACTATCGACCCGGTCGTGTTAGGTCAGCCCATACGAACACTTTAGAGCAACATCCGGGCCAAATCCACAGTAAGATCCCCTCCGTGTAGACCCGACCTGTCCGTTTCCCCCTCCAGGTGCCGGCGTCGGCGCCGTCCGTGTGAGGGGGCACACCTCGGAGAAGTGTGCCGCCTCTTCGGACATGCCAGCACACCACCCCGCATGTATGAGGGCCCGGTGCGACGCTTGGGTGGCATTGCTACCCCCCCCCCCACGGCCCTCGTCCCGCCTAACCCTGTAGCGTTTGACCACGGGATCTAACCCTTTGACTTTGCACGGACACGTTTTAACCAGTGGAACTATCCACCCGGTCGTGTTAGGTCAGTCCATACGAACACTTTAGAGCAACATCCAGGCCAAACCCACAGTAAGATCCCCTCCCTGTAGACCCGACGCGTCCGTTTCCCCCTTCCGGTGCCGGCGGCGGCGCCGTCCGTGTGAGGGGGCACACCCCGGAGACGCGTGCCGCCTCTTCGGACATGCCTGCACACCACCCCGCATGTATGAGGGCCCGGTGCGACGCTCGGGTGGCATTGCTACCCCCCACGGCCCTTGTCCCGCCTATCCCTGTAGCGTTTGACCACGGGATCTAGCCCTTTGACTTTGCACGGACGGGTTTTGACCAGTGGAACTATCGACCCGGTCGTGTTAGGTCAGCCTATACGAACACTTTAGAGCAACATCCGGGCCAAACCCACAGTAAGATCCCCTCCCTGTAGACCCGACGCGTCCGTTTCCCCCCTCCAGGTGCCGGCGGCGGTGCCGTCCGTGTAAGGGGGCACACCCCGGAGACGCGTGCCGCCTCTTCGGACATGCCAGCACACCACCCCGCATGTATGAGGGCCCGGTGCGACGCTCGGGTGGCATTGCTACCCCCCAACAGCCCCCGTCCCGCCTAACCCTGTAGCGTTTGACCACGGGATCTAGCCCTTTGACTTTGCACGGACGGGTTTTGACCAGTGGAACTATCGACCCGGTCGTGTTAGGTCAGCCTATACGAACACTTTAGAGCAACATCCGGGCCAAATCCACAGTAAGATCCCCTCCGTGTAGACCCGACCTGTCTGTTTCCCCCTCCAGGTGCCGGCGTCGGCGCCGTCCGTGTGAGGGGGCACACCCCGGAGAAGCGTGCCGCCTCTTCGGACATGAGAGCACACCACCCCGCATGTATGAGGGCCCGGTGCGACACTCGGGTGGCATTGCTACCCCCCCCCCCCCCACGGCCCCCGTCCCGCCTAACCCTGTAGCGTTTGACCACGGGATCTAGCCCTTTGACTTTGCACGGACATGTTTTAAACAGTGGAACTATCCACCCGGTCGTGTTAGGTCAGCCCATACGAACACTTTAGAGCAACATCCAGGCCAAACCCACAGTAAGATCCCCTCCCTGTTGTCCCGACGCGTCCGTTTCCCCCTTCCGGTGCCGGCGGCGGCGCCGTCCGTGTGAGGGGGCACACCCCGGAGACGCGTGCCGCCTCTTCGGACATGCCTGCACACCACCCCGCATGTATGAGGGCCCGGTGCGACGCTCGGGTGGCATTGCTACCCCCCACGGCCCCCGTCCCGCCTAACCCTGTAGCGTTTGACCACGGGATCTAGCCATTTGACTTTGCACGGACGGGTTTTGACCAGTGGAACTATCCACCCGGTCGTGTTAGGTCAGCCCATATGAACACATTAGAGCAACATCTGGGCCAAAAACACAGTAAGATCCCCTCCCTGTAGACCCGACGCGTCCGTTTCCCCCCTCCAGGTGCCGGCGGCGGCGCCGTCCGTGTAAGGGGGCACACCCCGGAGACGCGTGCCGCCTCTTCGGACATGCCAGCACACCACCCCGCATGTATGAGGGCCCGGTGCGACGCTCGGGTGGCATTGCTAACCCCCAACGGCCCCCGTCCCGCCTAACCCTGTAGCGTTTGACCACGGGATCTAGCCCTTTGACTTTTCACGGACGGGTTTTGACCAGTGGAACTATCGACCCGGTCGTGTTAGGTCAGCCCATACGAACACTTTATAGCAACATCCAGGCCAAACCCACAGTAAGATCCCCTCCCTGTTGTCCCGACGCGTCCGTTTCCCCCTTCCGGTGCCGGCGGCGGCGCCGTCCGTGTGAGGGGGCACACCCCGGAGATGCGTGCCGCCTCTTCGGACATGCCAGCACACCACCCCGCATGTATGAGGGCCCGGTGCGACGCTCGGGTGGCATTGCTACCCCCCCCCCCCCCACGGCCCCCGTCCCGCCTAACCCTGTAGCGTTTGACCACAGGATCTAGCCCTTTGACTTTGCACGGACGGGTTTTGACCAGTGGAACTATCGACCCGGTCGTGTTAGGTCAGCCTATACGAAAACTTTAGAGCAACATCCGGGCCAAACCCACAGTAAGATCCCCTCCCTGTAGACCCGACGTGTCCGTTTCCCCCCTTCAGGTTCCGGCGGCGGCGCCGTCCGTGTGAGGGGGCACACCCCGGAGACGTGTGCCGCCTCTTCGGACATGCCAGCACACCACCCCGCATATATGAGGGCCCGGTGCGACGCTCGGGTGGCATTGCTACCCCCCAACGGCCCCCGTCCCGCCTAACCCTGTAGCGTTTGACCACGGGATCTAGCCCTTTGACTTTGCACGGACGGGTTTTGACCAGTGGAACTATCGACCCGGTCGTGTTAGGTCAGCCCATACGAACACTTTAGAGCAACATCCAGGCCAAACCCACAGTAAGATCCCCTCCCTGTAGACCCGACGCGTCCGTTTCCCCCTTCCGGTGCCGGCGGCGGCGCCGTCCGTGTGAGGGGGCACACCCCGGACACGCGTGCCGCCTCTTCGGACATGCCTGCACACCACCCCGCATGTATGAGGGCCCGGTGCGACGCTCGGGTGGCATTGCTACCCCCCACGGCCCCCGTCCCACCTAACCCTGTAGCGTTTGACCACGGGATCTAGCCCTTTGACTTTGCACGGACGCGTTTTGACCAGTGGAACTATCCACCCGGTCGTGTTAGGTCAGCCCATACGAACACTTTAGAGCAACATCCGGGCCAAACCCACAGTAAGATCCCCTCCCTGTAGACCCGATACGTCCGTTTCCCCCCTTCAGGTGCCGGCGGCGGCGCCGTCCGTGTGAGGGGGCACACCCCGGAGACGCGTGCCGCCTCTTCGGACATGCTAGCACACCACCCCGCATGTATGAGGGCCCGGTGTGATGCTCGGGTGGCATTGCTACCCCCCAACGGCCCCCATCCCGCCTAACCCTGTAGCGTTTGACCACGGGATCTAGCCCTTTGACTTTGCACGGACGGGTTTTGACCAGTGGAACTATCGACCCGGTCGTGTTAGGTCAGCCTATACGAACACTTTAGAGCAACATCCGGGCCAAACCCACAGTAAGATCCCCTCCGTGTAGACCCGACGCGTCCGTTTCCGCCCTCCAAGTGCCGGCGTCGGCGCCGTCCGTGTGAGGGGGCACACCCCGGAGATGCGTGCCGCCTCTTCGGACATGCCAGCACACCACCCCGCATGTATGAGGGCCCGGTGCGACGCTCGGGTGGCATTGCTACCCCCCCCCACGGCCCCCGTCCCGCCTAACCCTGTAGCGTTTGACCACGGGATCTAGCCCTTTGACTTTGCACGGACGGGTTTTGACCAGTGGAACTATCGACCCGGTCGTGTTAGGTCAGCCTATACGAAAACTTTAGAGCAACATCAGGGCCAAACCCACAGTAAGATCCCCTCCCTGTAGACCCGACGTGTCCGTTTCCCCCCTTCAGGTGCCGGCGGCGGCGCCGTCCGTGTGAGGGGGCACACCCCGGAGACGCGTGCCGCCTCTTCGGACATGCCAGCACACCACCCCGCATGTATGAGGGCCCGGTGCGACGCTCGGGTGGCATTGCTACCCCCCAACGGCCCCCGTCCCGCCTAACCCTGTAGCGTTTGACCACGGGATCTAGCCCTTTGACTTTGCACGGACGGGTTTTGACCAGTGGAACTATAGACCCGGTCGTGTTAGGTCAGCCCATATGAACACATTAGAGCAACATCTGGGCCAAAAACACAGTAAGATCCCCTCCCTGTAGACCCGACGCGTCCGTTTCCCCCCTCCAGGTGCCGGCGGCGGCGCCGTCCGTGTAAGGGGGCACACCCCGGAGACGCGTGCCGCCTCTTCGGACATGCCAGCACACCACCCCGCATGTATGAGGGCCCGGTGCGACGCTCGGGTGGCATTGCTAACCCCCAACGGCCCCCGTCCCGCCTAACCCTGTAGCGTTTGACCACGGGATCTAGCCCTTTGACTTTTCACGGACGGGTTTTGACCAGTGGAACTATCGACCCGGTCGTGTTAGGTCAGCCCATACGAACACTTTAGAGCAACATCCAGGCCAAACCCACAGTAAGATCCCCTCCCTGTTGTCCCGACGCGTCCGTTTCCCCCTTCCGGTGCCGGCGGCGGCGCCGTCCGTGTGAGGGGGCACACCCCGGAGACGCGTGCCGCCTCTTCGGACATGCCTGCACACCACCCCGCATGTATGAGGGCCCGGTGCGACGCTCGGGTGGCATTGCTACCCCCCACGGCCCCCGTCCCGCCTAACCCTGTAGCGTTTGACCACGGGATCTAGCCATTTGACTTTGCACGGAAGGGTTTTGACCAGTGGAACTATCCACCCGGTCGTGTTAGGTCAGCCCATACGAACACTTTAGAGCAACATCCGGGCCAAACCCACAGTAAGATCCCCTCCCTGTAGACCCGACGCGTCCGTTTCCCCCCTTCAGGTGCCGGCGGCGGCGCCGTCCGTGTGAGGGGGCACACCCCGGAGACGCGTGCCGCCTCTTCGGACATGCTAGCACACCACCCCGCATGTATGAGGGCCCGGTGTGATGCTCGGGTGGCATTGCTACCCCCCAACGGCCCCCATCCCGCCTAACCCTGTAGCGTTTGACCACGGGATCTAGCCCTTTGACTTTGCACGGACGGGTTTTGACCAGTGGAACTATCGACCCGGTCGTGTTAGGTCAGCCTATACGAACACTTTAGAGCAACATCCGGGCCAAACCCACAGTAAGATCCCCTCCGTGTAGACCCGACGCGTCCATTTCCCCCCTCCAAGTGCCGGCGTCGGCGCCGTCCGTGTGAGGGGGCACACCCCGGAGATGCGTGCCGCCTCTTCGGACATGCCAGCACACCACCCCGCATGTATGAGGGCCCGGTGCGACGCTCGGGTGGCATTGCTACCCCCCCCCCCCCACGGCCCCCGTCCCGCCTAACCCTGTAGCGTTTGACCACAGGATCTAGCCCTTTGACTTTGCACGGACGGGTTTTGACCAGTGGAACTATCGACCCGGTCGTGTTAGGTCAGCCTATACGAAAACTTTAGAGCAACATCCGGGCCAAACCCACAGTAAGATCCCCTCCCTGTAGACCCGACGTGTCCGTTTCCCCCCTTCAGGTTCCGGCGGCGGCGCCGTCCGTGTGAGGGGGCACACCCCGGAGACGTGTGCCGCCTCTTCGGACATGCCAGCACACCACCCCGCATATATGAGGGCCCGGTGCGACGCTCGGGTGGCATTGCTACCCCCCAACGGCCCCCGTCCCGCCTAACCCTGTAGCGTTTGACCACGGGATCTAGCCCTTTGACTTTGCACGGACGGGTTTTGACCAGTGGAACTATCGACCCGGTCGTGTTAGGTCAGCCCATACGAACACTTTAGAGCAACATCCAGGCCAAACCCACAGTAAGATCCCCTCCCTGTAGACCCGACGCGTCCGTTTCCCCCTTCCGGTGCCGGCGGCGGCGCCGTCCGTGTGAGGGGGCACACCCCGGACACGCGTGCCGCCTCTTCGGACATGCCTGCACACCACCCCGCATGTATGAGGGCCCGGTGCGACGCTCGGGTGGCATTGCTACCCCCCACGGCCCCCGTCCCACCTAACCCTGTAGCGTTTGACCACGGGATCTAGCCCTTTGACTTTGCACGGACGCGTTTTGACCAGTGGAACTATCCACCCGGTCGTGTTAGGTCAGCCCATACGAACACTTTAGAGCAACATCCGGGCCAAACCCACAGTAAGATCCCCTCCCTGTAGACCCGATACGTCCGTTTCCCCCCTTCAGGTGCCGGCGGCGGCGCCGTCCGTGTGAGGGGGCACACCCCGGAGACGCGTGCCGCCTCTTCGGACATGCTAGCACACCACCCCGCATGTATGAGGGCCCGGTGTGATGCTCGGGTGGCATTGCTACCCCCCAACGGCCCCCATCCCGCCTAACCCTGTAGCGTTTGACCACGGGATCTAGCCCTTTGACTTTGCACGGACGGGTTTTGACCAGTGGAACTATCGACCCGGTCGTGTTAGGTCAGCCTATACGAACACTTTAGAGCAACATCCGGGCCAAACCCACAGTAAGATCCCCTCCGTGTAGACCCGACGCGTCCGTTTCCGCCCTCCAAGTGCCGGCGTCGGCGCCGTCCGTGTGAGGGGGCACACCCCGGAGATGCGTGCCGCCTCTTCGGACATGCCAGCACACCACCCCGCATGT